>NW_026689800.1:170000-308982 GCF_943734765.1 Anopheles ziemanni | reverse complement strand
ATCTCAATACAGCATCCCTACTTAAAGGCATCTCGGACTTAGTTGATTTTTCATAAATTCTAAGAAAAACATATGTTAGGATGCTGCGAGATGAATGGGATGCTGCATGGAGATGAATCTTGATCTTCTTTATCTCCCATCTCAATACAGCATCCCTACTTGAAGGCATCTCGGACTTAGTCGATTTTTCATAAATTCTAAGAAAAACATATGTTAGGATGCTGCGAGATGAATGGGATGCTGCATGGAGATGAATCTTGATCTTCTTCATCTCCCATCTTAATACAGCATCCCTACTTAAAGGCATCGCGGACTTATCGATTTTTCATAAATTCTAAGAAAAACCATATGTTAGGATGCTGCGAGATGAATGGGATGCTGCATGGAGATGAATCATGATCTTCTTCATCTCCCATTTTAATACAGCATCCCTACTTATAGGCATCTCGGACTAAGTCGATTTTTCATAAATTCTAAGAAATTCATATGTTAGGATGCTGCGAGATGAATAGGATGCTGCATGGAGATGAATCTTGATCTTCTTCATCTCCCATCTTAATACAGCATCCCTAATTAAAGGCATCTCGGACTAAGTCGATTTTTCATAAATTCTAAGAAATTCATATGTTAGGATGCTGCGAGATGAATAGGATGCTGCATGGAGATGAATCTTGATCTTCATCATCTCCCATCTTAATACAGCATCCCTACTTAAAGGCATCTCGGACTTAGTCGATTTTTCATAAATTCTGAGAAATTGATATGTTAGGATGCTGCGAGATGAATGGGATGCTGCATGGAGATGCATCTTGATCTTCTACATCTCCCATCTTAATACAGCATCCCTACTTAAATGCATCTCTGACTTAGTCTATTTTTCATAAATTCTAAGAAAAACATATGTTAGGATGCTGCGAGATGAATGGGATGCTGCATGGAGATGAATCTTGATCTTCTTCATCTCCCATCTTAATACAGCATTCCTACTTACAGGCATCTCGGACTTAGTCGAATTTTCATAAAATCTAAGAAAAACATATGTTAGGATGCTGCGAGATGAATGGGATGCTGCATGGAGATGAATCTTGATCTCCTACATCTCCCATCCCAATACAGCATCCCTACTTAAAGGCATCTCTGACTTAGTCTATTTTTCATAAATTCTAAGAAAAACATATGTTAGGATGCTGCGAGATGAATGGGATGCTGCATGGAGATGAATCTTGATCTTCTACATCTCCCATCTTAATACAGCATCCCTACTTAAATGCATCTCGGACTTAGTCGATTTTTCATAAATTCTAAGAAAAACATATGTTAGGATGCTGCGAGATGAATTAGGCGCTGCATGGAGATGAATCTTGATCTTCTCTATCTCCCATCTCAATACAGCATCCCTACTTAAAGGCATCTCGGACTTAGTCGATTTTTCATAAATTCTAAGAAAAACATATGTTAGGATGCTGCGAGATGAATGATATGCTGCATGGAGATGAATCTTGATCTTCTTCATCTCCCATCTTAATACAGCATCCCTACTTGACGACATCTCGGACTAAGTCGATTTTTCATAAATTCTAAGAAAAACATATGTAAGGATGCTGCGAGATGAATGGGATGCTGCATGGAGATGAATCTTGATCTTCTTCATCTCCCATCTCAATACAGCATCCCTGCTTAAAGGCATCTCGGACTTAGTCGATTTTTCATAAATTCATAGAAATTCATATGTAAGGATGCTGCGAGATGAATGATATGCTGCATGGAGATGAATCTTGATCTTCTTCATCTCCCATCTTAATACAGCATCCCTACTTAAAGGCATCTCTGACTTAGTCTATTTTTCATAAATTCTAAGAAAAACATATGTTAGGATGCTGCGAGATGAATGGGATGCTGCATGGAGATGAATCTTGATCTTCTACATCTCCCATCTTAATACAGCATCCCTTCTTAAAGGCATCTCGGACTTAGTCGATTTTTCATAAATTCATAGAAATTCATATGTTAGGACGCTGGGAGATGAATGGGATGCTGCATGGAGATGAATCTTGATCTTCTACATCTCCCATCTTAATACAGCATCCCTTCTTAAAGGCATCTCGGACTTAGTCGATTTTTCATAAATTCTACGAAAAACATATGTTAGGATGCTGCGAGATGAATGGGATGCTGCATGGAGATGAATCTTGATCTTCTTCATCTCCCATCTTAATACAGCATCCCTAATTAAAGGCATCTCGGACTTAGTCGATTCTTCATAAATTCCAAGAAAAACATATGTTAGGATGCTGCGAGATGAATGGGATGCTGCATGGAGATGAATCTTGATCTTCTTCATCTCCCATCTTAATACAGCATCCCTACTTAAAGGCATCTCGGACTTAGTCGATTTTTCATAAATTCTTAGAAATTCATACGTAAGGATGCTGCGAGATGAATGGGATGCTGCATGGAGATGAATCTTGATCTTCTTCATCTCCCAACTCAATACAGCATCCCTGCTTAAAGGCATCTCGGACTTAGTCGATTTTTCATAAATTCTAAGAAAAACATATGTTAGGATGCTGCGAGATGAATGGGATGCTGCATGGAGATGAATCTTGATCTTCTTCATCTCCCATCTTAATACAGCATTCCTACTTACAGGCATCTCGGACTTAGTCGAATTTTCATAAAATCTAAGAAAAACATATGTTAGGATGCTGCGAGATGAATGGGATGCTGCATGGAGATGAATCTTGATCTCCTACATCTCCCATCCCAATACAGCATCCCTACTTAAAGGCATCTCTGACTTAGTCTATTTTTCATAAATTCTAAGAAAAACATATGTTAGGATGCTGCGAGATGAATGGGATGCTGCATGGAGATGAATCTTGATCTTCTACATCTCCCATCTTAATACAGCATCCCTACTTAAATGCATCTCGGACTTAGTCGATTTTTCATAAATTCTAAGAAAAACATATGTTAGGATGCTGCGAGATGAATGGGGCGCTGCATGGAGATGAATCTTGATCTTCTCTATCTCCCATCTCAATACAGCATCCCTACTTAAAGGCATCTCGGACTTAGTCGATTTTTCATAAATTCTAAGAAAAACATATGTTAGGATGCTGCGAGATGAATGATATGCTGCATGGAGATGAATCTTGATCTTCTTCATCTCCCATCTTAATACAGCATCCCTACTTGACGACATCTCGGACTAAGTCGATTTTTCATAAATTCTAAGAAAAACATATGTAAGGATGCTGCGAGATGAATGGGATGCTGCATGGAGATGAATCTTGATCTTCTTCATCTCCCATCTCAATACAGCATCCCTACTTGAAGGCATCTCGGACTTAGTCGATTTTTCATAAATTCTAAGAAAAACATATGTTAGGATGCTGCGAGATGAATGATATGCTGCAAGGAGATGAATCTTGATCTTCTTCATCTCCCATCTTAATACAGCATCCCTACTTAAAGGCATCTCTGACTTAGTCTATTTTTCATAAATTCTAAGAAAAACATATGTTAGGATGCTGCGAGATGAATGGGATGCTGCATGGAGATGAATCTTGATCTTCTACATCTCCCATCTTAATACAGCATCCCTTCTTAAAGGCATCTCGGACTTAGTCGATTTTTCATAAATTCTAAGAAAAACATATGTTAGGATGCTGCGAGATGAATGATATGCTGCATGGAGATGAATCTTGATCTTCTTCATCTCCCATCTTAATACAGCATCCCTACTTGACGACATCTCGGACTAAGTCGATTTTTCATAAATTCTAAGAAAAACATATGTAAGGATGCTGCGAGATGAATGGGATGCTGCATGGAGATGAATCTTGATCTTCTTCATCTCCCAACTCAATACAGCATCCCTGCTTAAAGGCATCTCGGACTTAGTCGATTTTTCATAAATTCTAAGAAAAACATATGTTAGGATGCTGCGAGATGAATGGGATGCTGCATGGAGATGAATCTTGATCTTCTTCATCTCCCATCTTAATACAGCATTCCTACTTACAGGCATCTCGGACTTAGTCGAATTTTCATAAATTCTAAGAAAAACATATGTTAGGATGCTGCGAGATGAATGGGATGCTGCATGGAGATGAATCTTGATCTCCTACATCTCCCATCCCAATACAGCATCCCTACTTAAAGGCATCTCTGACTTAGTCTATTTTTCATAAATTCTAAGAAAAACATATGTTAGGATGCTGCGAGATGAATGGGATGCTGCATGGAGATGAATCTTGATCTTCTACATCTCCCATCTTAATACAGCATCCCTACTTAAATGCATCTCGGACTTAGTCGATTTTTCATAAATTCTAAGAAAAACATATGTTAGGATGCTGCGAGATGAATGGGGCGCTGCATGGAGATGAATCTTGATCTTCTCTATCTCCCATCTCAATACAGCATCCCTACTTAAAGGCATCTCGGACTTAGTCGATTTTTCATAAATTCTAAGAAAAACATATGTTAGGATGCTGCGAGATGAATGATATGCTGCATGGAGATGAATCTTGATCTTCTTCATCTCCCATCTTAATACAGCATCCCTACTTGACGACATCTCGGACTAAGTCGATTTTTCATAAATTCTAAGAAAAACATATGTAAGGATGCTGCGAGATGAATGGGATGCTGCATGGAGATGAATCTTGATCTTCTTCATCTCCCATCTCAATACAGCATCCCTACTTGAAGGCATCTCGGACTTAGTCGATTTTTCATAAATTCTAAGAAAAACATATGTTAGGATGCTGCGAGATGAATGATATGCTGCAAGGAGATGAATCTTGATCTTCTTCATCTCCCATCTTAATACAGCATCCCTACTTAAATGCATCTCGGACTTAGTCGATTTTTCATAAATTCTAAGAAAAACATATGTTAGGATGCTGCGAGATGAATGGGGCGCTGCATGGAGATGAATCTTGATCTTCTCTATCTCCCATCTCAATACAGCATCCCTACTTAAAGGCATCTCGGACTTAGTCGATTTTTCATAAATTCTAAGAAAAACATATGTTAGGATGCTGCGAGATGAATGATATGCTGCATGGAGATGAATCTTGATCTTCTTCATCTCCCATCTTAATACAGCATCCCTACTTGACGACATCTCGGACTAAGTCGATTTTTCATAAATTCTAAGAAAAACATATGTAAGGATGCTGCGAGATGAATGGGATGCTGCATGGAGATGAATCTTGATCTTCTTCATCTCCCATCTTAATGCAGCATCCCTACTTAAAGGCATCTCGGACTTAGTCGATTTTTCATAAATTCTAAGAAAAACATATGTTAGGATGCTGCGAGATGAATGATATGCTGCAAGGAGATGAATCTTGATCTTCTTCATCTCCCATCTTAATACAGCATCCCTACTTAAAGGCATCTCTGACTTAGTCTATTTTTCATAAATTCTAAGAAAAACATATGTTAGGATGCTGCGAGATGAATGGGATGCTGCATGGAGATGAATCTTGATCTTCTACATCTCCCATCTTAATACAGCATCCCTTCTTAAAGGCATCTCGGACTTAGTCGATTTTTCATAAATTCATAGAAATTCATATGTTAGGACGCTGGGAGATGAATGGGATGCTGCATGGAGATGAATCTTGATCTTCTACATCTCCCATCTTAATACAGCATCCCTTCTTAAAGGCATCTCGGACTTAGTCGATTTTTCATAAATTCTACGAAAAACATATGTTAGGATGCTGCGCGATGAATGGGATGCTGCATGGAGATGAATCTTGATCTTCTTCATCTCCCATCTTAATACAGCATCCCTAATTAAAGGCATCTCGGACTTAGTCGATTTTTCATAAATTCCAAGAAAAACATATGTTAGGATGCTGCGAGATGAATGGGATGCTGCATGGAGATGAATCTTGATCTTCTTCATCTCCCATCTTAATACAGCATCCCTACTTAAAGGCATCTCGGACTTAGTCGATTTTTCATAAATTCTTAGAAATTCATATGTAAGGATGCTGCGAGATGAATGGGATGCTGCATGGAGATGAATCTTGATCTTCTTCATCCCCCATCTCAATACAGCATCCCTGCTTAAAGGCATCTCGGACTTAGTCGATTTTTCATAAATTCTAAGAAAAACATATGTTAGGATGCTGCGAGATGAATGGGATGCTGCATGGAGATGAATCTCGATCTTCTATATCTCCCATCTTAATACAGCATCCCTACTTAAAGGCATCTCGGACTTAGTCGATTTTCCATAAATTCTAAGAAAAACATATGTTAGGATGCTGGGAGATGAATGAGATGCTGCATGGAGATGAATCTTGATCTTCTTCATCTCCCATCTTAATACAGCATCCCTACTTAAAGGCATCTCGGACTTAGTCGATTTTTCATAAATTCTTAGAAATTCATATGTAAGGATGCTGCGAGATGAATGGGATGCTGCATGGAGATGAATCTTGATCTTCTTCATCTCCCATCTCAATACAGCATCCCTGCTTAAAGGCATCTCGGACTAAGTCGATTTTTCATAAATTCTAAGAAAAACATATGTTAGGATGCTGCGAGATGAATGGGATGCTGCATGGAGATGAATCTCGATCTTCTTCATCTCCCATCTTAATACAGCATCCCTACTTAAAGGCATCTCGGACTTAGTCGATTTTTAATAAATTCTAAGAAAAACATATGTTAGGATGCTGCGAGATGAATAGGATGCTGCATGGAGATGAATCTTGATCTTCTTCATCTGCCATCTTAATACAGCATCCCTACTTAAAGGCATCTCGGACTTTGTCGATTTTTCATAAATTCTAAGAAAAACATATGTTAGGATGCTGCGAGATGAATGGGATGCTGCATGGAGATAAATCTTGATCTTCTTCATCTCCCATCTCAATACAGCATCCCTACTTAAAGGCATCTCGGACTTAGTCGATTTTTCATAAATTCTAAGAAAAACATATGTAAGGATGCTGGGAGATGAATGATATGCTGCATGGAGATGAATCTTGATCTTCTACATCTCCCATCTCAATACAGCATCCCTACTTAAAGGCATCTCGGACTTAGTCGATTTTTCATAAATTCATAGAAATTCATATGTTAGGATGCTGGGAGATGAATGGGATGCTGCATGGAGATGAATCTTGATCTTCTACATCTCCCATCTTAATACAGCATCCCTTCTTAAAGGCATCTCGGACTTAGTCGATTTTTCATAAATTCTACGAAAAACATATGTTAGGATGCTGCGAGATGAATGGGATGCTGCATGGAGATGAATCTTGATCTTCTTCATCTCCCATCTTAATACAGCATCCCTACTTAAAGGCATCTCGGACTTAGTCGATTTTTCATAAATTCTAAGAAATTCACATGTAAGGATGCTGCGAGATGAATGGGATGCTGCATGGAGATGAATCTTGATCTTCTTCATCTCCCATCTCAATACAGCATCCCTGCTTAAAGGCATCTCGGACTTAGTCGATTTTTCATAAATTCTAAGAAAAACATATGTTAGGATGCTGCGAGATGAATGGGATGCTGCATGGAGATGAATCTCGATCTTCTATATCTCCCATCTTAATACAGCATCCCTACGTAAAGGCATCTCGGACTTAGTCGATTTTTCATAAATTCTAAGAAAAACATATGTTAGGATGCTGCGAGATGAATGGGATGCTGTATGGAGAAGAATCTTGATCTTCTTCATCTCCCATCTTAAACCAGCATCCCTACTTAAAGGCATCTCGGACTTAGTCGATTTTTCATAAATTCTAAGAAATTCATCTGTTAGGATGCTGCGAGATGAATGGGATGCTGCATGGAGATGAATCTTGATCTTCTTCATCTCCCATCTTAATACAGCATCCCTAATTAAACGCATCTCGGACTTAGTCGATTTTTGATAAATTCTAAGAAATTCATATGTTAGGATGCTGCGAGATGAATGGGATGCTGCATGGAGATGAATCTTGATCTTCTTTATCTCCCATCTCAATACAGCATCCCTACTTGAAGGCATCTCGGACTTAGTCGATTTTTCATAAATTCTAAGAAATTCATATGTTAGGATGCTGCGAGATGAATGGGATGCTGCATGGAGATGAATCTTGATCTTCTTCATCTCCCATCTCAATACAGCATCCCTACTTAAAGGCATCTCGGACTTAGTTGATTTTTCATAAATTCTAAGAAAAACATATGTTAGGATGCTGCGAGATGAATGGGATGCTGCATGGAGATGAATCTTGATCTTCTTTATCTCCCATCTCAATACAGCATCCCTACTTGAAGGCATCTCGGACTTAGTCGATTTTTCATAAATTCTAAGAAAAACATATGTTAGGATGCTGCGAGATGAATGGGATGCTGCATGGAGATGAATCTTGATCTTCTTCATCTCCCATCTTAATACAGCATCCCTACTTAAAGGCATCGCGGACTTATCGATTTTTCATAAATTCTAAGAAAAACCATATGTTAGGATGCTGCGAGATGAATGGGATGCTGCATGGAGATGAATCATGATCTTCTTCATCTCCCATTTTAATACAGCATCCCTACTTATAGGCATCTCGGACTAAGTCGATTTTTCATAAATTCTAAGAAATTCATATGTTAGGATGCTGCGAGATGAATAGGATGCTGCATGGAGATGAATCTTGATCTTCTTCATCTCCCATCTTAATACAGCATCCCTACTTAAAGGCAACTCGGACTTAGTCGATTTTTCATAAATTCTGAGAAATTCATATGTTAGGATGCTGCGAGATGAATAGGATGCTGTATGGAGATGAATCTTGATCTTCTCCATCTCCCATCTTAATACAGCATCCCTACTTAAAGGCATCTCGGACTTAGTTGATTTTTCATAAATTCTAAGAAATTCATATGTTCGGATGCTGCGAGATGAATAGGATGCTGCATGGAGATGAATCTTGATCTTCTTCATCTCCCATCTTAATACAGCATCCCTACTTAAAGGCAACTCGGACTTAGTCGATTTTTCATAAATTCTGAGAAATTCATATGTTAGGATGCTGCGAGATGAATAGGATGCTGCATGGAGATGAATCTTGATCTTCTTCATCTCCCATCTTAATACAGCATCCCTACTTAAAGGCAACTCGGACTCAGTCGATTTTTCATAAATTCTGAGAAATTCATATGTTAGGATGCTGCGAGATGAATGGGATGCTGCATGGAGATGAATCTTGATCTCCTACATCTCCCATCTCAATACAGCATCCCTACTTAAAGGCATCTCGGACTTAGTCGATTTTTCATAAATTCTAAGAAATTCATATGTTAGGATGCTGGGAGATGAATGGGATGCTGCATGGAGATAAATCTTGATCTTCTTCAACTCCCATCTTAATACAGCATCCCTACTTAAAGGCATCTCGGACTTAGTCGATTTTTCATAAATTCTCAGAAAAACATATGTAAGGGTGCTGCGAGATGAATTGGATGCTGCATGGAGATGAATCTTGATCTTCTTCATCTCCCATCTTAATACAGCATCCCTACTTAAAGGCATCTCGGACTTAGTCGATTTTTCATAAATTCTATGAAAAACATGTGTTAGGATGCTGGGAGATGAATGGGATGCTGCATGGAGATGCATCTTGATCTTCTTCATCTCCCATCTTAATACAGCATCCCTACTTAAAGGCATCTCGGACTTAGTCGATTTTTTATAAATTCTAAGAAAAACATATGTTAGGATGCTGGGAGATGAATGGGATGCTGCATGGTGATGAATCTTGATCTTCTTCATCTCCCATCTTAATACAGCATCCCTACTTAAAGGCATCTCGGACTTAGTCGATTTTTCATAAATTCATCGAAAAACATATGTTAGGATGCTGGGAGATGAATGGGATGCTGCATGGAGATGAATTTTGATCTTGTTCATCTCCCATCTTAATACAGCATCCCTTTTTAAACGCATCTCGGACTTAGTCGATTTTTCATAAATTCTAAGAAAAACATATGTTAGGATGCTGCGAGATGAATGAGATGCTGCATGGAGATGAATCTTGATCTTCTTCATCTTCCATCTCATTACAGCATCCCTACTTAAACGCATCTCGGACTTAGTCGATTTTTCATAAATTCTTAGAAAAACATATGTTTGGATGCTGCGAGATGAATGGGATGCTGCATGGAGATGAATCTTGATCTTCTTCATCTCCCGTCCTAATACAGCATCCCTACTTAAAGGCATCTCGGACTGAGTCGATTTTTCATAAATTCATAGAAAAACATATGTTAGGATGCTGGGAGATGAATGGGATGCTGCATGGAGATGAATCTTGATCTTCATCATCTCCCATCTTAATACAGCATCCCTACTTAAAGGCATCTCGGACTTAGTCGATTTTTCATAAATTCTAAGAAATTGATATGTTAGGATGCTGCGAGATGAATGGGATGCTGCATGGAGATGCATCTTGATCTTCTACATCTAACATCTCAATACAGCATCCCTACTTAAAGGCATCTCTGACTTAGTCTATTTTTCATAAATTCTATGAAAAACATATGTTAGGATGCTGGGAGATGAATGGGATGCTGCATGGAGATGAATCTTGATCTTCGTCATCTCCAATCTTAATACAGCATCCCTACTTAAAGGCATCTCGGACTTAGTCGATTTTTCATAAATTCTAAGAAAAACATATGTTAGGATGCTGCGAGATGAATAAGATGCTGCATGGAGATGAATCTTGATCTTCTTCATCTCCCATCTTAATACAGCATCCCTACTTGAAGGCATCTCGGACTTAGCCGATTTTTCATAAATTCTAAGAAATTCATATGTTAGGATCCTGCGAGATGAATGGGATGCTGCATGGAGATGAATCTTGATCTCCTACATCTCCCATCTCAATACAGCATCCCTTATTAAAGGCATCTCGGACTTAGTCGATTTTTCATAAATTCTAAGAAATTCATATGTTAGGATGCTGGGGGATGAATGAGATGCTGCATGGAGATGAATCTTGATCTTCCTCATCTCCCATCTTAATACAGCATCCCTACTTAAAGGCATCTCGGACTTAGCCGATTTTTCATAAAATCTAAGAAAAACATATGTTAGGATTCTGGGAGATGAATGGGATGCTGCATGGAGATGAATCTTGATCTTCTTCATCTCCCATCTTAATACAGCATCCCTACTTAAATGCATCTCGGACTTAGTCGATTTTTCATAAATTCTAAGAAAAACATATGTTAGGATGCTGCGAGATGAATAAGATGCTGCATGGAGATGAATCTTGATCTTCTTCATCTCCCATCTTAATACAGCATCCCTACTTGAAGGCATCTCGGACTTAGCCGATTTTTCATAAATTCTAAGAAATTCATATGTTAGGATCCTGCGAGATGAATGGGATGCTGCATGGAGATGAATCTTGATCTCCTACATCTCCCATCTCAATACAGCATCCCTTATTAAAGGCATCTCGGACTTAGTCGATTTTTCATAAATTCTAAGAAATTCATATGTTAGGATGCTGGGGGATGAATGAGATGCTGCATGGAGATGAATCTTGATCTTCCTCATCTCCCATCTTAATACAGCATCCCTACTTAAAGGCATCTCGGACTTAGTCGATTTTTCATAAATTCTAAGAAAAACATATGTTAGGATACTGCGAGATGAATGGGATGCTGCATGGAGATGAATCTTGATCTTCTTCATCTCCCATCTTAATACAGCATCCCTACTTAAATGCATCTCGGACTTAGTCGATTTTTCATAAATTCTAAGAAAAACATATGTTAGGATGCTGCGAGATGAATGGGATGCTGCATGGAGATGAATCTTGATCTTCTTCATCTCCCATCTTAATACAGCATCCCTACTTAAAGGCATCTCGGACTTAGTCGATTTTTCATAAATTCTAAGAAATTCATATGTTAGGATGCTGGGAGATGAATGGGATGCTGCAAGGAGATGAATCTTGATCTCCTACAACTCCCATCTCAATACAGCATCCCTACTTAAAGCCATCTCGGACTTAGTCGATTTTTCAGAAATTCTAAGAAATTCATATGTAAGGATGCTGGGAGATGAATGGGATGCTGCATGGAGATGAATCTTGATCTCCTACATCTCCCATTTCAATACAGCATCCCTACTTAAAGGCATCTCGGACTTAGTCGATTTTTCATAAATTCATAGAAATTCATATGTTAGGATGCTGGGAGATGAATGGGATGCTGCATGGAGATGAATCTTGATCTTCTTCATCTCCCATCTTAATACAGCATCCCTACTTAAAGGCATCTCGGACTTAGTCGATTTTTCATAAATTCTAAGAAATTCATATGTAAGGATGCTGGGAGATGAATGGGATGCTGCGTGGAGATGAATCTTGATCTCCTACAACTCCCATCTTAATACAGCATCCCTACTTAAAGCCATCTCGGACTTAGTCGATTTTTCAGAAATTCTAAGAAATTCATATGTTAGGATGCTGGGAGATGAATGGGATGCTGCAAGGAGATGAATCTTGATCTCCTACATCTCCCATCTCAATACAGCATCCCTACTTAAAGGCATCTCGGACTTAGTCGATTTTTCATAAATTCATAGAAATTCATATGTTAGGATGCTGGGAGATGAATGGGATGCTGCATGGAGATGAATCTTGATCTTCTTCATCTCCCATCTTAATACAGCATCCCTACTTAGAGACATCTCGGACTTAGTCGATTTTTCATAAATTCATAGAAATTCATATGTTAGGATGCTGGGAGATGAATGGGATGCTGCATGGAGATGAATCTTGATCTTCTTCATCTCCCATCTTAATACAGCATCCCTACTTAAAGGCATCTCGGACTAAGTCGATTTTTCATAAATTCTAAGAAATTCATATGTTAGGATGCTGCGAGATGAATGGGATGCTGCATTGAGATGAATCTTGATCTTCTTCATCTCCCATCTTAATACAGCATCCCTACTTAAAGGCATCTCGGACTTAGTCGATTTTTCATAAATTCTAAGAAAAACATATGTTAGGATGCTGCGAGATGAATGGGATGCTGCATGGAGATGAATCTTGATCTTCTACATCTCCCATCTTAATACAGCATCCCTACTTAAATGCATCTCGGACTTAGTCGATTTTTCATAAATTCTAAGAAAAACATATGTTAGGATGCTGCGAGATGAATGGGGCGCTGCATGGAGATGAATCTTGATCTTCTCTATCTCCCATCTCAATACAGCATCCCTACTTAAAGGCATCTCGGACTTAGTCGATTTTTCATAAATTCTAAGAAAAACATATGTTAGGATGCTGCGAGATGAATGATATGCTGCATGGAGATGAATCTTGATCTTCTTCATCTCCCATCTTAATACAGCATCCCTACTTGACGACATCTCGGACTAAGTCGATTTTTCATAAATTCTAAGAAAAACATATGTAAGGATGCTGCGAGATGAATGGGATGCTGCATGGAGATGAATCTTGATCTTCTTCATCTCCCATCTCAATACAGCATCCCTACTTGAAGGCATCTCGGACTTAGTCGATTTTTCATAAATTCTAAGAAAAACATATGTTAGGATGCTGCGAGATGAATGATATGCTGCAAGGAGATGAATCTTGATCTTCTTCATCTCCCATTTAATACAGCATCCCTACTTAAATGCATCTCGGACTTAGTCGATTTTTCATAAATTCTAAGAAAAACATATGTTAGGATGCTGCGAGATGAATGGGGCGCTGCATGGAGATGAATCTTGATCTTCTCTATCTCCCATCTCAATACAGCATCCCTACTTAAAGGCATCTCGGACTTAGTCGATTTTTCATAAATTCTAAGAAAAACATATGTTAGGATGCTGCGAGATGAATGATATGCTGCATGGAGATGAATCTTGATCTTCTTCATCTCCCATCTTAATACAGCATCCCTACTTGACGACATCTCGGACTAAGTCGATTTTTCATAAATTCTAAGAAAAACATATGTAAGGATGCTGCGAGATGAATGGGATGCTGCATGGAGATGAATCTTGATCTTCTTCATCTCCCATCTTAATGCAGCATCCCTACTTAAAGGCATCTCGGACTTAGTCGATTTTTCATAAATTCTAAGAAAAACATATGTTAGCATGCTGCGAGATGAATGATATGCTGCAAGGAGATGAATCTTGATCTTCTTCATCTCCCATCTTAATACAGCATCCCTACTTAAAGGCATCTCTGACTTAGTCTATTTTTCATAAATTCTAAGAAAAACATATGTTAGGATGCTGCGAGATGAATGGGATGCTGCATGGAGATGAATCTTGATCTTCTACATCTCCCATCTTAATACAGCATCCCTTCTTAAAGGCATCTCGGACTTAGTCGATTTTTCATAAATTCATAGAAATTCATATGTTAGGACGCTGGGAGATGAATGGGATGCTGCATGGAGATGAATCTTGATCTTCTACATCTCCCATCTTAATACAGCATCCCTTCTTAAAGGCATCTCGGACTTAGTCGATTTTTCATAAATTCTACGAAAAACATATGTTAGGATGCTGCGAGATGAATGGGATGCTGCATGGAGATGAATCTTGATCTTCTTCATCTCCCATCTTAATACAGCATCCCTAATTAAAGGCATCTCGGACTTAGTCGATTTTTCATAAATTCCAAGAAAAACATATGTTAGGATGCTGCGAGATGAATGGGATGCTGCATGGAGATGAATCTTGATCTTCTTCATCTCCCATCTTAATACAGCATCCCTACTTAAAGGCATCTCGGACTTAGTCGATTTTTCATAAATTCTTAGAAATTCATATGTAAGGATGCTGCGAGATGAATGGGATGCTGCATGGAGATGAATCTTGATCTTCTTCATCCCCCATCTCAATACAGCATCCCTGCTTAAAGGCATCTCGGACTTAGTCGATTTTTCATAAATTCTAAGAAAAACATATGTTAGGATGCTGCGAGATGAATGGGATGCTGCATGGAGATGAATCTCGATCTTCTATATCTCCCATCTTAATACAGCATCCCTACTTAAAGGCATCTCGGACTTAGTCGATTTTCCATAAATTCTAAGAAAAACATATGTTAGGATGCTGGGAGATGAATGAGATGCTGCATGGAGATGAATCTTGATCTTCTTCATCTCCCATCTTAATACAGCATCCCTACTTAAAGGCATCTCGGACTTAGTCGATTTTTCATAAATTCTTAGAAATTCATATGTAAGGATGCTGCGAGATGAATGGGATGCTGCATGGAGATGAATCTTGATCTTCTTCATCTCCCATCTCAATACAGCATCCCTGCTTAAAGGCATCTCGGACTAAGTCGATTTTTCATAAATTCTAAGAAAAACATATGTTAGGATGCTGCGAGATGAATGGGATGCTGCATGGAGATGAATCTCGATCTTCTTCATCTCCCATCTTAATACAGCATCCCTACTTAAAGGCATCTCGGACTTAGTCGATTTTTAATAAATTCTAAGAAAAACATATGTTAGGATGCTGCGAGATGAATAGGATGCTGCATGGAGATGAATCTTGATCTTCTTCATCTGCCATCTTAATACAGCATCCCTACTTAAAGGCATCTCGGACTTAGTCGATTTTTCATAAATTCTAAGAAAAACATATGTAAGGATGCTGGGAGATGAATGATATGCTGCATGGAGATGAATCTTGATCTTCTACATCTCCCATCTCAATACAGCATCCCTACTTAAAGGCATCTCGGACTTAGTCGATTTTTCATAAATTCATAGAAATTCATATGTTAGGATGCTGGGAGATGAATGGGATGCTGCATGGAGATGAATCTTGATCTTCTACATCTCCCATCTTAATACAGCATCCCTTCTTAAAGGCATCTCGGACTTAGTCGATTTTTCATAAATTCTACGAAAAACATATGTTAGGATGCTGCGAGATGAATGGGATGCTGCATGGAGATGAATCTTGATCTTCTTCATCTCCCATCTTAATACAGCATCCCTACTTAAAGGCATCTCGGACTTAGTCGATTTTTCATAAATTCTAAGAAATTCACATGTAAGGATGCTGCGAGATGAATGGGATGCTGCATGGAGATGAATCTTGATCTTCTTCATCTCCCATCTCAATACAGCATCCCTGCTTAAAGGCATCTCGGACTTAGTCGATTTTTCATAAATTCTAAGAAAAACATATGTTAGGATGCTGCGAGATGAATGGGATGCTGCATGGAGATGAATCTCGATCTTCTATATCTCCCATCTTAATACAGCATCCCTACGTAAAGGCATCTCGGACTTAGTCGATTTTTCATAAATTCTAAGAAAAACATATGTTAGGATGCTGCGAGATGAATGGGATGCTGTATGGAGAAGAATCTTGATCTTCTTCATCTCCCATCTTAAACCAGCATCCCTACTTAAAGGCATCTCGGACTTAGTCGATTTTTCATAAATTCTAAGAAAAACATATGTAAGGATGCTGGGAGATGAATGGGATGCTGCATGGAGATGAATCTTGATCTTCTTCATCTCCCATCTTAATACAGCATCCCTACTTAAAGGCATCTCGGACTTAGTCGATTTTTCATAAATTCATAGAAATTCATATGTTAGGATGCTGGGAGATGAATGGGATGCTGCATGGAGATGAATCTTGATCTTCTACATCTCCCATCTTAATACAGCATCCCTTCTTAAACGCATCTCGGACTTAGTCGATTTTTCATAAATTCTAAGAAAAACATATGTTAGGATGCTGCGAGATGAATGGGATGCTGCATGGAGATGAATCTTGATCTTCTTTATCTCCCATCTCAATACAGCATCCCTACTTGAAGGCATCTCGGACTTAGTCGATTTTTCATAAATTCTAAGAAATTCATATGTTAGGATGCTGCGAGATGAATGGGATGCTGCATGGAGATGAATCTTGATCTTCCTCATCTCCCATCTTAATAGAGCATCCCTACTTAAAGGCATCTCGGACTTAGTCGATTTTTCATAAATTCTAAGAAAAACATAAGTTTGGATGCTGCGAGATGAATGGGATGCTGCATGGAGATGAATCTTGATGTTCTTTATCTCCCATCTTAATACAGCATCCCTACTTAAAGGCATCTCGGACTTAGTCGATTTTTCATAAATTCTAAGAAAAACATATGTTAGGATACTGCGAGATGAATGGGATGCTGCATGGAGATGAATCTTGATCTTCTTCATCTCCCATCTTAATACAGCATCCCTACTTAAATGCATCTCGGACTTAGTCGATTTTTCATAAATTCTAAGAAAAACATATGTTAGGATGCTGCGAGATGAATGGGATGCTGCATGGAGATGAATCTTGATCTTCTTCATCTCCCATCTTAATACAGCATCCCTACTTAAAGGCATCTCGGACTTAGTCGATTTTTCATAAATTCTAAGAAATTCATATGTTAGGATGCTGGGAGATGAATGGGATGCTGCAAGGAGATGAATCTTGATCTCCTACAACTCCCATCTCAATACAGCATCCCTACTTAAAGCCATCTCGGACTTAGTCGATTTTTCAGAAATTCTAAGAAATTCATATGTAAGGATGCTGGGAGATGAATGGGATGCTGCATGGAGATGAATCTTGATCTCCTACATCTCCCATTTCAATACAGCATCCCTACTTAAAGGCATCTCGGACTTAGTCGATTTTTCATAAATTCATAGAAATTCATATGTTAGGATGCTGGGAGATGAATGGGATGCTGCATGGAGATGAATCTTGATCTTCTTCATCTCCCATCTTAATACAGCATCCCTACTTAAAGGCATCTCGGACTTAGTCGATTTTTCATAAATTCTAAGAAATTCATATGTAAGGATGCTGGGAGATGAATGGGATGCTGCGTGGAGATGAATCTTGATCTCCTACAACTCCCATCTTAATACAGCATCCCTACTTAAAGCCATCTCGGACTTAGTCGATTTTTCAGAAATTCTAAGAAATTCATATGTTAGGATGCTGGGAGATGAATGGGATGCTGCAAGGAGATGAATCTTGATCTCCTACATCTCCCATCTCAATACAGCATCCCTACTTAAAGGCATCTCGGACTTAGTCGATTTTTCATAAATTCATAGAAATTCATATGTTAGGATGCTGGGAGATGAATGGGATGCTGCATGGAGATGAATCTTGATCTTCTTCATCTCCCATCTTAATACAGCATCCCTACTTAGAGACATCTCGGACTTAGTCGATTTTTCATAAATTCATAGAAATTCATATGTTAGGATGCTGGGAGATGAATGGGATGCTGCATGGAGATGAATCTTGATCTTCTTCATCTCCCATCTTAATACAGCATCCCTACTTAAAGGCATCTCGGACTAAGTCGATTTTTCATAAATTCTAAGAAATTCATATGTTAGGATGCTGCGAGATGAATGGGATGCTGCATTGAGATGAATCTTGATCTTCTTCATCTCCCATCTTAATACAGCATCCCTACTTAAAGGCATCTCGGACTTAGTCGATTTTTCATAAATTCTAAGAAAAACATATGTTAGGATGCTGCGAGATGAATGGGATGCTGCATGGAGATGAATCTTGATCTTCTACATCTCCCATCTTAATACAGCATCCCTACTTAAATGCATCTCGGACTTAGTCGATTTTTCATAAATTCTAAGAAAAACATATGTTAGGATGCTGCGAGATGAATGGGGCGCTGCATGGAGATGAATCTTGATCTTCTCTATCTCCCATCTCAATACAGCATCCCTACTTAAAGGCATCTCGGACTTAGTCGATTTTTCATAAATTCTAAGAAAAACATATGTTAGGATGCTGCGAGATGAATGATATGCTGCATGGAGATGAATCTTGATCTTCTTCATCTCCCATCTTAATACAGCATCCCTACTTGACGACATCTCGGACTAAGTCGATTTTTCATAAATTCTAAGAAAAACATATGTAAGGATGCTGCGAGATGAATGGGATGCTGCATGGAGATGAATCTTGATCTTCTTCATCTCCCATCTCAATACAGCATCCCTACTTGAAGGCATCTCGGACTTAGTCGATTTTTCATAAATTCTAAGAAAAACATATGTTAGGATGCTGCGAGATGAATGATATGCTGCAAGGAGATGAATCTTGATCTTCTTCATCTCCCATTTAATACAGCATCCCTACTTAAATGCATCTCGGACTTAGTCGATTTTTCATAAATTCTAAGAAAAACATATGTTAGGATGCTGCGAGATGAATGGGGCGCTGCATGGAGATGAATCTTGATCTTCTCTATCTCCCATCTCAATACAGCATCCCTACTTAAAGGCATCTCGGACTTAGTCGATTTTTCATAAATTCTAAGAAAAACATATGTTAGGATGCTGCGAGATGAATGATATGCTGCATGGAGATGAATCTTGATCTTCTTCATCTCCCATCTTAATACAGCATCCCTACTTGACGACATCTCGGACTAAGTCGATTTTTCATAAATTCTAAGAAAAACATATGTAAGGATGCTGCGAGATGAATGGGATGCTGCATGGAGATGAATCTTGATCTTCTTCATCTCCCATCTTAATGCAGCATCCCTACTTAAAGGCATCTCGGACTTAGTCGATTTTTCATAAATTCTAAGAAAAACATATGTTAGGATGCTGCGAGATGAATGATATGCTGCAAGGAGATGAATCTTGATCTTCTTCATCTCCCATCTTAATACAGCATCCCTACTTAAAGGCATCTCTGACTTAGTCTATTTTTCATAAATTCTAAGAAAAACATATGTTAGGATGCTGCGAGATGAATGGGATGCTGCATGGAGATGAATCTTGATCTTCTACATCTCCCATCTTAATACAGCATCCCTTCTTAAAGGCATCTCGGACTTAGTCGATTTTTCATAAATTCATAGAAATTCATATGTTAGGACGCTGGGAGATGAATGGGATGCTGCATGGAGATGAATCTTGATCTTCTACATCTCCCATCTTAATACAGCATCCCTTCTTAAAGGCATCTCGGACTTAGTCGATTTTTCATAAATTCTACGAAAAACATATGTTAGGATGCTGCGAGATGAATGGGATGCTGCATGGAGATGAATCTTGATCTTCTTCATCTCCCATCTTAATACAGCATCCCTAATTAAAGGCATCTCGGACTTAGTCGATTTTTCATAAATTCCAAGAAAAACATATGTTAGGATGCTGCGAGATGAATGGGATGCTGCATGGAGATGAATCTTGATCTTCTTCATCTCCCATCTTAATACAGCATCCCTACTTAAAGGCATCTCGGACTTAGTCGATTTTTCATAAATTCTTAGAAATTCATATGTAAGGATGCTGCGAGATGAATGGGATGCTGCATGGAGATGAATCTTGATCTTCTTCATCCCCCATCTCAATACAGCATCCCTGCTTAAAGGCATCTCGGACTTAGTCGATTTTTCATAAATTCTAAGAAAAACATATGTTAGGATGCTGCGAGATGAATGGGATGCTGCATGGAGATGAATCTCGATCTTCTATATCTCCCATCTTAATACAGCATCCCTACTTAAAGGCATCTCGGACTTAGTCGATTTTCCATAAATTCTAAGAAAAACATATGTTAGGATGCTGGGAGATGAATGAGATGCTGCATGGAGATGAATCTTGATCTTCTTCATCTCCCATCTTAATACAGCATCCCTACTTAAAGGCATCTCGGACTTAGTCGATTTTTCATAAATTCTTAGAAATTCATATGTAAGGATGCTGCGAGATGAATGGGATGCTGCATGGAGATGAATCTTGATCTTCTTCATCTCCCATCTCAATACAGCATCCCTGCTTAAAGGCATCTCGGACTAAGTCGATTTTTCATAAATTCTAAGAAAAACATATGTTAGGATGCTGCGAGATGAATGGGATGCTGCATGGAGATGAATCTCGATCTTCTTCATCTCCCATCTTAATACAGCATCCCTACTTAAAGGCATCTCGGACTTAGTCGATTTTTAATAAATTCTAAGAAAAACATATGTTAGGATGCTGCGAGATGAATAGGATGCTGCATGGAGATGAATCTTGATCTTCTTCATCTGCCATCTTAATACAGCATCCCTACTTAAAGGCATCTCGGACTTAGTCGATTTTTCATAAATTCTAAGAAAAACATATGTAAGGATGCTGGGAGATGAATGATATGCTGCATGGAGATGAATCTTGATCTTCTACATCTCCCATCTCAATACAGCATCCCTACTTAAAGGCATCTCGGACTTAGTCGATTTTTCATAAATTCATAGAAATTCATATGTTAGGATGCTGGGAGATGAATGGGATGCTGCATGGAGATGAATCTTGATCTTCTACATCTCCCATCTTAATACAGCATCCCTTCTTAAAGGCATCTCGGACTTAGTCGATTTTTCATAAATTCTACGAAAAACATATGTTAGGATGCTGCGAGATGAATGGGATGCTGCATGGAGATGAATCTTGATCTTCTTCATCTCCCATCTTAATACAGCATCCCTACTTAAAGGCATCTCGGACTTAGTCGATTTTTCATAAATTCTAAGAAATTCACATGTAAGGATGCTGCGAGATGAATGGGATGCTGCATGGAGATGAATCTTGATCTTCTTCATCTCCCATCTCAATACAGCATCCCTGCTTAAAGGCATCTCGGACTTAGTCGATTTTTCATAAATTCTAAGAAAAACATATGTTAGGATGCTGCGAGATGAATGGGATGCTGCATGGAGATGAATCTCGATCTTCTATATCTCCCATCTTAATACAGCATCCCTACGTAAAGGCATCTCGGACTTAGTCGATTTTTCATAAATTCTAAGAAAAACATATGTTAGGATGCTGCGAGATGAATGGGATGCTGTATGGAGAAGAATCTTGATCTTCTTCATCTCCCATCTTAAACCAGCATCCCTACTTAAAGGCATCTCGGACTTAGTCGATTTTTCATAAATTCTAAGAAAAACATATGTAAGGATGCTGGGAGATGAATGGGATGCTGCATGGAGATGAATCTTGATCTTCTTCATCTCCCATCTTGATACAGCATCCCTACTTAAAGGCATCTCGGACTTAGTCGATTTTTCATAAATTCATAGAAATTCATATGTTAGGATGCTGGGAGATGAATGGGATGCTGCATGGAGATGAATCTTGATCTTCTACATCTCCCATCTTAATACAGCATCCCTTCTTAAACGCATCTCGGACTTAGTCGATTTTTGATAAATTCTAAGAAATTCATATGTTAGGATGCTGCGAGATGAATGGGATGCTGCATGGAGATGAATCTTGATCTTCTTTATCTCCCATCTCAATACAGCATCCCTACTTGAAGGCATCTCGGACTTAGTCGATTTTTCATAAATTCTAAGAAATTCATATGTTAGGATGCTGCGAGATGAATGGGATGCTGCATGGAGATGAATCTTGATCTTCTTCATCTCCCATCTCAATACAGCATCCCTACTTAAAGGCATCTCGGACTTAGTCGATTTTTCATAAATTCTAAGAAAAACATATGTTAGGATGCTGCGAGATGAATGGGATGCTGCATGGAGATGAATCTTGATCTTCTTTATCTCCCATCTCAATACAGCATCCCTACTTGAAGGCATCTCGGACTTAGTCGATTTTTCATAAATTCTAAGAAAAACATATGTTAGGATGCTGCGAGATGAATGGGATGCTGCATGGAGATGAATCTTGATCTTCTTCATCTCCCATCTTAATACAGCATCCCTACTTAAAGGCATCGCGGACTTATCGATTTTTCATAAATTCTAAGAAAAACCATATGTTAGGATGCTGCGAGATGAATGGGATGCTGCATGGAGATGAATCATGATCTTCTTCATCTCCCATTTTAATACAGCATCCCTACTTATAGGCATCTCGGACTAAGTCGATTTTTCATAAATTCTAAGAAATTCATATGTTAGGATGCTGCGAGATGAATAGGATGCTGCATGGAGATGAATCTTGATCTTCTTCATCTCCCATCTTAATACAGCATCCCTAATTAAAGGCATCTCGGACTAAGTCGATTTTTCATAAATTCTAAGAAATTCATATGTTAGGATGCTGCGAGATGAATAGGATGCTGCATGGAGATGAATCTTGATCTTCATCATCTCCCATCTTAATACAGCATCCCTACTTAAAGGCATCTCGGACTTAGTCGATTTTTCATAAATTCTGAGAAATTGATATGTTAGGATGCTGCGAGATGAATGGGATGCTGCATGGAGATGCATCTTGATCTTCTACATCTCCCATCTTAATACAGCATCCCTACTTAAATGCATCTCTGACTTAGTCTATTTTTCATAAATTCTAAGAAAAACATATGTTAGGATGCTGCGAGATGAATGGGATGCTGCATGGAGATGAATCTTGATCTTCTTCATCTCCCATCTTAATACAGCATTCCTACTTACAGGCATCTCGGACTTAGTCGAATTTTCATAAAATCTAAGAAAAACATATGTTAGGATGCTGCGAGATGAATGGGATGCTGCATGGAGATGAATCTTGATCTCCTACATCTCCCATCCCAATACAGCATCCCTACTTAAAGGCATCTCTGACTTAGTCTATTTTTCATAAATTCTAAGAAAAACATATGTTAGGATGCTGCGAGATGAATGGGATGCTGCATGGAGATGAATCTTGATCTTCTACATCTCCCATCTTAATACAGCATCCCTACTTAAATGCATCTCGGACTTAGTCGATTTTTCATAAATTCTAAGAAAAACATATGTTAGGATGCTGCGAGATGAATTAGGCGCTGCATGGAGATGAATCTTGATCTTCTCTATCTCCCATCTCAATACAGCATCCCTACTTAAAGGCATCTCGGACTTAGTCGATTTTTCATAAATTCTAAGAAAAACATATGTTAGGATGCTGCGAGATGAATGATATGCTGCATGGAGATGAATCTTGATCTTCTTCATCTCCCATCTTAATACAGCATCCCTACTTGACGACATCTCGGACTAAGTCGATTTTTCATAAATTCTAAGAAAAACATATGTAAGGATGCTGCGAGATGAATGGGATGCTGCATGGAGATGAATCTTGATCTTCTTCATCTCCCATCTCAATACAGCATCCCTGCTTAAAGGCATCTCGGACTTAGTCGATTTTTCATAAATTCATAGAAATTCATATGTAAGGATGCTGCGAGATGAATGATATGCTGCATGGAGATGAATCTTGATCTTCTTCATCTCCCATCTTAATACAGCATCCCTACTTAAAGGCATCTCTGACTTAGTCTATTTTTCATAAATTCTAAGAAAAACATATGTTAGGATGCTGCGAGATGAATGGGATGCTGCATGGAGATGAATCTTGATCTTCTACATCTCCCATCTTAATACAGCATCCCTTCTTAAAGGCATCTCGGACTTAGTCGATTTTTCATAAATTCATAGAAATTCATATGTTAGGACGCTGGGAGATGAATGGGATGCTGCATGGAGATGAATCTTGATCTTCTACATCTCCCATCTTAATACAGCATCCCTTCTTAAAGGCATCTCGGACTTAGTCGATTTTTCATAAATTCTACGAAAAACATATGTTAGGATGCTGCGAGATGAATGGGATGCTGCATGGAGATGAATCTTGATCTTCTTCATCTCCCATCTTAATACAGCATCCCTAATTAAAGGCATCTCGGACTTAGTCGATTTTTCATAAATTCCAAGAAAAACATATGTTAGGATGCTGCGAGATGAATGGGATGCTGCATGGAGATGAATCTTGATCTTCTTCATCTCCCATCTTAATACAGCATCCCTACTTAAAGGCATCTCGGACTTAGTCGATTTTTCATAAATTCTTAGAAATTCATACGTAAGGATGCTGCGAGATGAATGGGATGCTGCATGGAGATGAATCTTGATCTTCTTCATCTCCCAACTCAATACAGCATCCCTGCTTAAAGGCATCTCGGACTTAGTCGATTTTTCATAAATTCTAAGAAAAACATATGTTAGGATGCTGCGAGATGAATGGGATGCTGCATGGAGATGAATCTTGATCTTCTTCATCTCCCATCTTAATACAGCATTCCTACTTACAGGCATCTCGGACTTAGTCGAATTTTCATAAAATCTAAGAAAAACATATGTTAGGATGCTGCGAGATGAATGGGATGCTGCATGGAGATGAATCTTGATCTCCTACATCTCCCATCCCAATACAGCATCCCTACTTAAAGGCATCTCTGACTTAGTCTATTTTTCATAAATTCTAAGAAAAACATATGTTAGGATGCTGCGAGATGAATGGGATGCTGCATGGAGATGAATCTTGATCTTCTACATCTCCCATCTTAATACAGCATCCCTACTTAAATGCATCTCGGACTTAGTCGATTTTTCATAAATTCTAAGAAAAACATATGTTAGGATGCTGCGAGATGAATGGGGCGCTGCATGGAGATGAATCTTGATCTTCTCTATCTCCCATCTCAATACAGCATCCCTACTTAAAGGCATATCGGACTTAGTCGATTTTTCATAAATTCTAAGAAAAACATATGTTAGGATGCTGCGAGATGAATGATATGCTGCATGGAGATGAATCTTGATCTTCTTCATCTCCCATCTTAATACAGCATCCCTACTTGACGACATCTCGGACTAAGTCGATTTTTCATAAATTCTAAGAAAAACATATGTAAGGATGCTGCGAGATGAATGGGATGCTGCATGGAGATGAATCTTGATCTTCTTCATCTCCCATCTCAATACAGCATCCCTACTTGAAGGCATCTCGGACTTAGTCGATTTTTCATAAATTCTAAGAAAAACATATGTTAGGATGCTGCGAGATGAATGATATGCTGCAAGGAGATGAATCTTGATCTTCTTCATCTCCCATCTTAATACAGCATCCCTACTTAAAGGCATCTCTGACTTAGTCTATTTTTCATAAATTCTAAGAAAAACATATGTTAGGATGCTGCGAGATGAATGGGATGCTGCATGGAGATGAATCTTGATCTTCTACATCTCCCATCTTAATACAGCATCCCTTCTTAAAGGCATCTCGGACTTAGTCGATTTTTCATAAATTCTAAGAAAAACATATGTTAGGATGCTGCGAGATGAATGATATGCTGCATGGAGATGAATCTTGATCTTCTTCATCTCCCATCTTAATACAGCATCCCTACTTGACGACATCTCGGACTAAGTCGATTTTTCATAAATTCTAAGAAAAACATATGTAAGGATGCTGCGAGATGAATGGGATGCTGCATGGAGATGAATCTTGATCTTCTTCATCTCCCAACTCAATACAGCATCCCTGCTTAAAGGCATCTCGGACTTAGTCGATTTTTCATAAATTCTAAGAAAAACATATGTTAGGATGCTGCGAGATGAATGGGATGCTGCATGGAGATGAATCTTGATCTTCTTCATCTCCCATCTTAATACAGCATTCCTACTTACAGGCATCTCGGACTTAGTCGAATTTTCATAAATTCTAAGAAAAACATATGTTAGGATGCTGCGAGATGAATGGGATGCTGCATGGAGATGAATCTTGATCTCCTACATCTCCCATCCCAATACAGCATCCCTACTTAAAGGCATCTCTGACTTAGTCTATTTTTCATAAATTCTAAGAAAAACATATGTTAGGATGCTGCGAGATGAATGGGATGCTGCATGGAGATGAATCTTGATCTTCTACATCTCCCATCTTAATACAGCATCCCTACTTAAATGCATCTCGGACTTAGTCGATTTTTCATAAATTCTAAGAAAAACATATGTTAGGATGCTGCGAGATGAATGGGGCGCTGCATGGAGATGAATCTTGATCTTCTCTATCTCCCATCTCAATACAGCATCCCTACTTAAAGGCATCTCGGACTTAGTCGATTTTTCATAAATTCTAAGAAAAACATATGTTAGGATGCTGCGAGATGAATAATATGCTGCATGGAGATGAATCTTGATCTTCTTCATCTCCCATCTTAATACAGCATCCCTACTTGACGACATCTCGGACTAAGTCGATTTTTCATAAATTCTAAGAAAAACATATGTAAGGATGCTGCGAGATGAATGGGATGCTGCATGGAGATGAATCTTGATCTTCTTCATCTCCCATCTCAATACAGCATCCCTACTTGAAGGCATCTCGGACTTAGTCGATTTTTCATAAATTCTAAGAAAAACATATGTTAGGATGCTGCGAGATGAATGATATGCTGCAAGGAGATGAATCTTGATCTTCTTCATCTCCCATCTTAATACAGCATCCCTACTTAAATGCATCTCGGACTTAGTCGATTTTTCATAAATTCTAAGAAAAACATATGTTAGGATGCTGCGAGATGAATGGGGCGCTGCATGGAGATGAATCTTGATCTTCTCTATCTCCCATCTCAATACAGCATCCCTACTTAAAGGCATCTCGGACTTAGTCGATTTTTCATAAATTCTAAGAAAAACATATGTTAGGATGCTGCGAGATGAATGATATGCTGCATGGAGATGAATCTTGATCTTCTTCATCTCCCATCTTAATACAGCATCCCTACTTGACGACATCTCGGACTAAGTCGATTTTTCATAAATTCTAAGAAAAACATATGTAAGGATGCTGCGAGATGAATGGGATGCTGCATGGAGATGAATCTTGATCTTCTTCATCTCCCATCTTAATGCAGCATCCCTACTTAAAGGCATCTCGGACTTAGTCGATTTTTCATAAATTCTAAGAAAAACATATGTTAGGATGCTGCGAGATGAATGATATGCTGCAAGGAGATGAATCTTGATCTTCTTCATCTCCCATCTTAATACAGCATCCCTACTTAAAGGCATCTCTGACTTAGTCTATTTTTCATAAATTCTAAGAAAAACATATGTTAGGATGCTGCGAGATGAATGGGATGCTGCATGGAGATGAATCTTGATCTTCTACATCTCCCATCTTAATACAGCATCCCTTCTTAAAGGCATCTCGGACTTAGTCGATTTTTCATAAATTCATAGAAATTCATATGTTAGGACGCTGGGAGATGAATGGGATGCTGCATGGAGATGAATCTTGATCTTCTACATCTCCCATCTTAATACAGCATCCCTTCTTAAAGGCATCTCGGACTTAGTCGATTTTTCATAAATTCTACGAAAAACATATGTTAGGATGCTGCGAGATGAATGGGATGCTGCATGGAGATGAATCTTGATCTTCTTCATCTCCCATCTTAATACAGCATCCCTAATTAAAGGCATCTCGGACTTAGTCGATTTTTCATAAATTCCAAGAAAAACATATGTTAGGATGCTGCGAGATGAATGGGATGCTGCATGGAGATGAATCTTGATCTTCTTCATCTCCCATCTTAATACAGCATCCCTACTTAAAGGCATCTCGGACTTAGTCGATTTTTCATAAATTCTTAGAAATTCATATGTAAGGATGCTGCGAGATGAATGGGATGCTGCATGGAGATGAATCTTGATCTTCTTCATCCCCCATCTCAATACAGCATCCCTGCTTAAAGGCATCTCGGACTTAGTCGATTTTTCATAAATTCTAAGAAAAACATATGTTAGGATGCTGCGAGATGAATGGGATGCTGCATGGAGATGAATCTCGATCTTCTATATCTCCCATCTTAATACAGCATCCCTACTTAAAGGCATCTCGGACTTAGTCGATTTTCCATAAATTCTAAGAAAAACATATGTTAGGATGCTGGGAGATGAATGAGATGCTGCATGGAGATGAATCTTGATCTTCTTCATCTCCCATCTTAATACAGCATCCCTACTTAAAGGCATCTCGGACTTAGTCGATTTTTCATAAATTCTTAGAAATTCATATGTAAGGATGCTGCGAGATGAATGGGATGCTGCATGGAGATGAATCTTGATCTTCTTCATCTCCCATCTCAATACAGCATCCCTGCTTAAAGGCATCTCGGACTAAGTCGATTTTTCATAAATTCTAAGAAAAACATATGTTAGGATGCTGCGAGATGAATGGGATGCTGCATGGAGATGAATCTCGATCTTCTTCATCTCCCATCTTAATACAGCATCCCTACTTAAAGGCATCTCGGACTTAGTCGATTTTTAATAAATTCTAAGAAAAACATATGTTAGGATGCTGCGAGATGAATAGGATGCTGCATGGAGATGAATCTTGATCTTCTTCATCTGCCATCTTAATACAGCATCCCTACTTAAAGGCATCTCGGACTTTGTCGATTTTTCATAAATTCTAAGAAAAACATATGTTAGGATGCTGCGAGATGAATGGGATGCTGCATGGAGATAAATCTTGATCTTCTTCATCTCCCATCTCAATACAGCATCCCTACTTAAAGGCATCTCGGACTTAGTCGATTTTTCATAAATTCTAAGAAAAACATATGTAAGGATGCTGGGAGATGAATGATATGCTGCATGGAGATGAATCTTGATCTTCTACATCTCCCATCTCAATACAGCATCCCTACTTAAAGGCATCTCGGACTTAGTCGATTTTTCATAAATTCATAGAAATTCATATGTTAGGATGCTGGGAGATGAATGGGATGCTGCATGGAGATGAATCTTGATCTTCTACATCTCCCATCTTAATACAGCATCCCTTCTTAAAGGCATCTCGGACTTAGTCGATTTTTCATAAATTCTTAGAAATTCATATGTAAGGATGCTGCGAGATGAATGGGATGCTGCATGGAGATGAATCTTGATCTTCTTCATCTCCCATCTCAATACAGCATCCCTGCTTAAAGGCATCTCGGACTAAGTCGATTTTTCATAAATTCTAAGAAAAACATATGTTAGGATGCTGCGAGATGAATGGGATGCTGCATGGAGATGAATCTCGATCTTCTTCATCTCCCATCTTAATACAGCATCCCTACTTAAAGGCATCTCGGACTTAGTCGATTTTTAATAAATTCTAAGAAAAACATATGTTAGGATGCTGCGAGATGAATAGGATGCTGCATGGAGATGAATCTTGATCTTCTTCATCTGCCATCTTAATACAGCATCCCTACTTAAAGGCATCTCGGACTTAGTCGATTTTTCATAAATTCTAAGAAAAACATATGTAAGGATGCTGGGAGATGAATGATATGCTGCATGGAGATGAATCTTGATCTTCTACATCTCCCATCTCAATACAGCATCCCTACTTAAAGGCATCTCGGACTTAGTCGATTTTTCATAAATTCATAGAAATTCATATGTTAGGATGCTGGGAGATGAATGGGATGCTGCATGGAGATGAATCTTGATCTTCTACATCTCCCATCTTAATACAGCATCCCTTCTTAAAGGCATCTCGGACTTAGTCGATTTTTCATAAATTCTACGAAAAACATATGTTAGGATGCTGCGAGATGAATGGGATGCTGCATGGAGATGAATCTTGATCTTCTTCATCTCCCATCTTAATACAGCATCCCTACTTAAAGGCATCTCGGACTTAGTCGATTTTTCATAAATTCTAAGAAATTCACATGTAAGGATGCTGCGAGATGAATGGGATGCTGCATGGAGATGAATCTTGATCTTCTTCATCTCCCATCTCAATACAGCATCCCTGCTTAAAGGCATCTCGGACTTAGTCGATTTTTCATAAATTCTAAGAAAAACATATGTTAGGATGCTGCGAGATGAATGGGATGCTGCATGGAGATGAATCTCGATCTTCTATATCTCCCATCTTAATACAGCATCCCTACGTAAAGGCATCTCGGACTTAGTCGATTTTTCATAAATTCTAAGAAAAACATATGTTAGGATGCTGCGAGATGAATGGGATGCTGTATGGAGAAGAATCTTGATCTTCTTCATCTCCCATCTTAAACCAGCATCCCTACTTAAAGGCATCTCGGACTTAGTCGATTTTTCATAAATTCTAAGAAAAACATATGTAAGGATGCTGGGAGATGAATGGGATGCTGCATGGAGATGAATCTTGATCTTCTTCATCTCCCATCTTAATACAGCATCCCTACTTAAAGGCATCTCGGACTTAGTCGATTTTTCATAAATTCATAGAAATTCATATGTTAGGATGCTGGGAGATGAATGGGATGCTGCATGGAGATGAATCTTGATCTTCTACATCTCCCATCTTAATACAGCATCCCTTCTTAAACGCATCTCGGACTTAGTCGATTTTTGATAAATTCTAAGAAATTCATATGTTAGGATGCTGCGAGATGAATGGGATGCTGCATGGAGATGAATCTTGATCTTCTTTATCTCCCATCTCAATACAGCATCCCTACTTGAAGGCATCTCGGACTTAGTCGATTTTTCATAAATTCTAAGAAATTCATATGTTAGGATGCTGCGAGATGAATGGGATGCTGCATGGAGATGAATCTTGATCTTCTTCATCTCCCATCTCAATACAGCATCCCTACTTAAAGGCATCTCGGACTTAGTTGATTTTTCATAAATTCTAAGAAAAACATATGTTAGGATGCTGCGAGATGAATGGGATGCTGCATGGAGATGAATCTTGATCTTCTTTATCTCCCATCTCAATACAGCATCCCTACTTGAAGGCATCTCGGACTTAGTCGATTTTTCATAAATTCTAAGAAAAACATATGTTAGGATGCTGCGAGATGAATGGGATGCTGCATGGAGATGAATCTTGATCTTCTTCATCTCCCATCTTAATACAGCATCCCTACTTAAAGGCATCGCGGACTTATCGATTTTTCATAAATTCTAAGAAAAACCATATGTTAGGATGCTGCGAGATGAATGGGATGCTGCATGGAGATGAATCATGATCTTCTTCATCTCCCATTTTAATACAGCATCCCTACTTATAGGCATCTCGGACTAAGTCGATTTTTCATAAATTCTAAGAAATTCATATGTTAGGATGCTGCGAGATGAATAGGATGCTGCATGGAGATGAATCTTGATCTTCTTCATCTCCCATCTTAATACAGCATCCCTAATTAAAGGCATCTCGGACTAAGTCGATTTTTCATAAATTCTAAGAAATTCATATGTTAGGATGCTGCGAGATGAATAGGATGCTGCATGGAGATGAATCTTGATCTTCATCATCTCCCATCTTAATACAGCATCCCTACTTAAAGGCATCTCGGACTTAGTCGATTTTTCATAAATTCTGAGAAATTGATATGTTAGGATGCTGCGAGATGAATGGGATGCTGCATGGAGATGCATCTTGATCTTCTACATCTCCCATCTTAATACAGCATCCCTACTTAAATGCATCTCTGACTTAGTCTATTTTTCATAAATTCTAAGAAAAACATATGTTAGGATGCTGCGAGATGAATGGGATGCTGCATGGAGATGAATCTTGATCTTCTTCATCTCCCATCTTAATACAGCATTCCTACTTACAGGCATCTCGGACTTAGTCGAATTTTCATAAAATCTAAGAAAAACATATGTTAGGATGCTGCGAGATGAATGGGATGCTGCATGGAGATGAATCTTGATCTCCTACATCTCCCATCCCAATACAGCATCCCTACTTAAAGGCATCTCTGACTTAGTCTATTTTTCATAAATTCTAAGAAAAACATATGTTAGGATGCTGCGAGATGAATGGGATGCTGCATGGAGATGAATCTTGATCTTCTACATCTCCCATCTTAATACAGCATCCCTACTTAAATGCATCTCGGACTTAGTCGATTTTTCATAAATTCTAAGAAAAACATATGTTAGGATGCTGCGAGATGAATTAGGCGCTGCATGGAGATGAATCTTGATCTTCTCTATCTCCCATCTCAATACAGCATCCCTACTTAAAGGCATCTCGGACTTAGTCGATTTTTCATAAATTCTAAGAAAAACATATGTTAGGATGCTGCGAGATGAATGATATGCTGCATGGAGATGAATCTTGATCTTCTTCATCTCCCATCTTAATACAGCATCCCTACTTGACGACATCTCGGACTAAGTCGATTTTTCATAAATTCTAAGAAAAACATATGTAAGGATGCTGCGAGATGAATGGGATGCTGCATGGAGATGAATCTTGATCTTCTTCATCTCCCATCTCAATACAGCATCCCTGCTTAAAGGCATCTCGGACTTAGTCGATTTTTCATAAATTCATAGAAATTCATATGTAAGGATGCTGCGAGATGAATGATATGCTGCATGGAGATGAATCTTGATCTTCTTCATCTCCCATCTTAATACAGCATCCCTACTTAAAGGCATCTCTGACTTAGTCTATTTTTCATAAATTCTAAGAAAAACATATGTTAGGATGCTGCGAGATGAATGGGATGCTGCATGGAGATGAATCTTGATCTTCTACATCTCCCATCTTAATACAGCATCCCTTCTTAAAGGCATCTCGGACTTAGTCGATTTTTCATAAATTCATAGAAATTCATATGTTAGGACGCTGGGAGATGAATGGGATGCTGCATGGAGATGAATCTTGATCTTCTACATCTCCCATCTTAATACAGCATCCCTTCTTAAAGGCATCTCGGACTTAGTCGATTTTTCATAAATTCTACGAAAAACATATGTTAGGATGCTGCGAGATGAATGGGATGCTGCATGGAGATGAATCTTGATCTTCTTCATCTCCCATCTTAATACAGCATCCCTAATTAAAGGCATCTCGGACTTAGTCGATTCTTCATAAATTCCAAGAAAAACATATGTTAGGATGCTGCGAGATGAATGGGATGCTGCATGGAGATGAATCTTGATCTTCTTCATCTCCCATCTTAATACAGCATCCCTACTTAAAGGCATCTCGGACTTAGTCGATTTTTCATAAATTCTTAGAAATTCATACGTAAGGATGCTGCGAGATGAATGGGATGCTGCATGGAGATGAATCTTGATCTTCTTCATCTCCCAACTCAATACAGCATCCCTACTTAAAGGCATCTCTGACTTAGTCTATTTTTCATAAATTCTAAGAAAAACATATGTTAGGATGCTGCGAGATGAATGGGATGCTGCATGGAGATGAATCTTGATCTTCTACATCTCCCATCTTAATACAGCATCCCTTCTTAAAGGCATCTCGGACTTAGTCGATTTTTCATAAATTCATAGAAATTCATATGTTAGGACGCTGGGAGATGAATGGGATGCTGCATGGAGATGAATCTTGATCTTCTACATCTCCCATCTTAATACAGCATCCCTGCTTAAAGGCATCTCGGACTTAGTCGATTTTTCATAAATTCTAAGAAAAACATATGTTAGGATGCTGCGAGATGAATGGGATGCTGCATGGAGATGAATCTTGATCTTCTTCATCTCCCATCTTAATACAGCATTCCTACTTACAGGCATCTCGGACTTAGTCGAATTTTCATAAAATCTAAGAAAAACATATGTTAGGATGCTGCGAGATGAATGGGATGCTGCATGGAGATGAATCTTGATCTCCTACATCTCCCATCCCAATACAGCATCCCTACTTAAAGGCATCTCTGACTTAGTCTATTTTTCATAAATTCTAAGAAAAACATATGTTAGGATGCTGCGAGATGAATGGGATGCTGCATGGAGATGAATCTTGATCTTCTACATCTCCCATCTTAATACAGCATCCCTACTTAAATGCATCTCGGACTTAGTCGATTTTTCATAAATTCTAAGAAAAACATATGTTAGGATGCTGCGAGATGAATGGGGCGCTGCATGGAGATGAATCTTGATCTTCTCTATCTCCCATCTCAATACAGCATCCCTACTTAAAGGCATCTCGGACTTAGTCGATTTTTCATAAATTCTAAGAAAAACATATGTTAGGATGCTGCGAGATGAATGATATGCTGCATGGAGATGAATCTTGATCTTCTTCATCTCCCATCTTAATACAGCATCCCTACTTGACGACATCTCGGACTAAGTCGATTTTTCATAAATTCTAAGAAAAACATATGTAAGGATGCTGCGAGATGAATGGGATGCTGCATGGAGATGAATCTTGATCTTCTTCATCTCCCATCTCAATACAGCATCCCTACTTGAAGGCATCTCGGACTTAGTCGATTTTTCATAAATTCTAAGAAAAACATATGTTAGGATGCTGCGAGATGAATGATATGCTGCAAGGAGATGAATCTTGATCTTCTTCATCTCCCATCTTAATACAGCATCCCTACTTAAAGGCATCTCTGACTTAGTCTATTTTTCATAAATTCTAAGAAAAACATATGTTAGGATGCTGCGAGATGAATGGGATGCTGCATGGAGATGAATCTTGATCTTCTACATCTCCCATCTTAATACAGCATCCCTTCTTAAAGGCATCTCGGACTTAGTCGATTTTTCATAAATTCTAAGAAAAACATATGTTAGGATGCTGCGAGATGAATGATATGCTGCATGGAGATGAATCTTGATCTTCTTCATCTCCCATCTTAATACAGCATCCCTACTTGACGACATCTCGGACTAAGTCGATTTTTCATAAATTCTAAGAAAAACATATGTAAGGATGCTGCGAGATGAATGGGATGCTGCATGGAGATGAATCTTGATCTTCTTCATCTCCCAACTCAATACAGCATCCCTGCTTAAAGGCATCTCGGACTTAGTCGATTTTTCATAAATTCTAAGAAAAACATATGTTAGGATGCTGCGAGATGAATGGGATGCTGCATGGAGATGAATCTTGATCTTCTTCATCTCCCATCTTAATACAGCATTCCTACTTACAGGCATCTCGGACTTAGTCGAATTTTCATAAATTCTAAGAAAAACATATGTTAGGATGCTGCGAGATGAATGGGATGCTGCATGGAGATGAATCTTGATCTCCTACATCTCCCATCCCAATACAGCATCCCTACTTAAAGGCATCTCTGACTTAGTCTATTTTTCATAAATTCTAAGAAAAACATATGTTAGGATGCTGCGAGATGAATGGGATGCTGCATGGAGATGAATCTTGATCTTCTACATCTCCCATCTTAATACAGCATCCCTACTTAAATGCATCTCGGACTTAGTCGATTTTTCATAAATTCTAAGAAAAACATATGTTAGGATGCTGCGAGATGAATGGGGCGCTGCATGGAGATGAATCTTGATCTTCTCTATCTCCCATCTCAATACAGCATCCCTACTTAAAGGCATCTCGGACTTAGTCGATTTTTCATAAATTCTAAGAAAAACATATGTTAGGATGCTGCGAGATGAATGATATGCTGCATGGAGATGAATCTTGATCTTCTTCATCTCCCATCTTAATACAGCATCCCTACTTGACGACATCTCGGACTAAGTCGATTTTTCATAAATTCTAAGAAAAACATATGTAAGGATGCTGCGAGATGAATGGGATGCTGCATGGAGATGAATCTTGATCTTCTTCATCTCCCATCTCAATACAGCATCCCTACTTGAAGGCATCTCGGACTTAGTCGATTTTTCATAAATTCTAAGAAAAACATATGTTAGGATGCTGCGAGATGAATGATATGCTGCAAGGAGATGAATCTTGATCTTCTTCATCTCCCATCTTAATACAGCATCCCTACTTAAATGCATCTCGGACTTAGTCGATTTTTCATAAATTCTAAGAAAAACATATGTTAGGATGCTGCGAGATGAATGGGGCGCTGCATGGAGATGAATCTTGATCTTCTCTATCTCCCATCTCAATACAGCATCCCTACTTAAAGGCATCTCGGACTTAGTCGATTTTTCATAAATTCTAAGAAAAACATATGTTAGGATGCTGCGAGATGAATGATATGCTGCATGGAGATGAATCTTGATCTTCTTCATCTCCCATCTTAATACAGCATCCCTACTTGACGACATCTCGGACTAAGTCGATTTTTCATAAATTCTAAGAAAAACATATGTAAGGATGCTGCGAGATGAATGGGATGCTGCATGGAGATGAATCTTGATCTTCTTCATCTCCCATCTTAATGCAGCATCCCTACTTAAAGGCATCTCGGACTTAGTCGATTTTTCATAAATTCTAAGAAAAACATATGTTAGGATGCTGCGAGATGAATGATATGCTGCAAGGAGATGAATCTTGATCTTCTTCATCTCCCATCTTAATACAGCATCCCTACTTAAAGGCATCTCTGACTTAGTCTATTTTTCATAAATTCTAAGAAAAACATATGTTAGGATGCTGCGAGATGAATGGGATGCTGCATGGAGATGAATCTTGATCTTCTACATCTCCCATCTTAATACAGCATCCCTTCTTAAAGGCATCTCGGACTTAGTCGATTTTTCATAAATTCATAGAAATTCATATGTTAGGACGCTGGGAGATGAATGGGATGCTGCATGGAGATGAATCTTGATCTTCTACATCTCCCATCTTAATACAGCATCCCTTCTTAAAGGCATCTCGGACTTAGTCGATTTTTCATAAATTCTACGAAAAACATATGTTAGGATGCTGCGCGATGAATGGGATGCTGCATGGAGATGAATCTTGATCTTCTTCATCTCCCATCTTAATACAGCATCCCTAATTAAAGGCATCTCGGACTTAGTCGATTTTTCATAAATTCCAAGAAAAACATATGTTAGGATGCTGCGAGATGAATGGGATGCTGCATGGAGATGAATCTTGATCTTCTTCATCTCCCATCTTAATACAGCATCCCTACTTAAAGGCATCTCGGACTTAGTCGATTTTTCATAAATTCTTAGAAATTCATATGTAAGGATGCTGCGAGATGAATGGGATGCTGCATGGAGATGAATCTTGATCTTCTTCATCCCCCATCTCAATACAGCATCCCTGCTTAAAGGCATCTCGGACTTAGTCGATTTTTCATAAATTCTAAGAAAAACATATGTTAGGATGCTGCGAGATGAATGGGATGCTGCATGGAGATGAATCTCGATCTTCTATATCTCCCATCTTAATACAGCATCCCTACTTAAAGGCATCTCGGACTTAGTCGATTTTCCATAAATTCTAAGAAAAACATATGTTAGGATGCTGGGAGATGAATGAGATGCTGCATGGAGATGAATCTTGATCTTCTTCATCTCCCATCTTAATACAGCATCCCTACTTAAAGGCATCTCGGACTTAGTCGATTTTTCATAAATTCTTAGAAATTCATATGTAAGGATGCTGCGAGATGAATGGGATGCTGCATGGAGATGAATCTTGATCTTCTTCATCTCCCATCTCAATACAGCATCCCTGCTTAAAGGCATCTCGGACTAAGTCGATTTTTCATAAATTCTAAGAAAAACATATGTTAGGATGCTGCGAGATGAATGGGATGCTGCATGGAGATGAATCTCGATCTTCTTCATCTCCCATCTTAATACAGCATCCCTACTTAAAGGCATCTCGGACTTAGTCGATTTTTAATAAATTCTAAGAAAAACATATGTTAGGATGCTGCGAGATGAATAGGATGCTGCATGGAGATGAATCTTGATCTTCTTCATCTGCCATCTTAATACAGCATCCCTACTTAAAGGCATCTCGGACTTTGTCGATTTTTCATAAATTCTAAGAAAAACATATGTTAGGATGCTGCGAGATGAATGGGATGCTGCATGGAGATAAATCTTGATCTTCTTCATCTCCCATCTCAATACAGCATCCCTACTTAAAGGCATCTCGGACTTAGTCGATTTTTCATAAATTCTAAGAAAAACATATGTAAGGATGCTGGGAGATGAATGATATGCTGCATGGAGATGAATCTTGATCTTCTACATCTCCCATCTCAATACAGCATCCCTACTTAAAGGCATCTCGGACTTAGTCGATTTTTCATAAATTCATAGAAATTCATATGTTAGGATGCTGGGAGATGAATGGGATGCTGCATGGAGATGAATCTTGATCTTCTACATCTCCCATCTTAATACAGCATCCCTTCTTAAAGGCATCTCGGACTTAGTCGATTTTTCATAAATTCTACGAAAAACATATGTTAGGATGCTGCGAGATGAATGGGATGCTGCATGGAGATGAATCTTGATCTTCTTCATCTCCCATCTTAATACAGCATCCCTACTTAAAGGCATCTCGGACTTAGTCGATTTTTCATAAATTCTAAGAAATTCACATGTAAGGATGCTGCGAGATGAATGGGATGCTGCATGGAGATGAATCTTGATCTTCTTCATCTCCCATCTCAATACAGCATCCCTGCTTAAAGGCATCTCGGACTTAGTCGATTTTTCATAAATTCTAAGAAAAACATATGTTAGGATGCTGCGAGATGAATGGGATGCTGCATGGAGATGAATCTCGATCTTCTATATCTCCCATCTTAATACAGCATCCCTACGTAAAGGCATCTCGGACTTAGTCGATTTTTCATAAATTCTAAGAAAAACATATGTTAGGATGCTGCGAGATGAATGGGATGCTGTATGGAGAAGAATCTTGATCTTCTTCATCTCCCATCTTAAACCAGCATCCCTACTTAAAGGCATCTCGGACTTAGTCGATTTTTCATAAATTCTAAGAAATTCATCTGTTAGGATGCTGCGAGATGAATGGGATGCTGCATGGAGATGAATCTTGATCTTCTTCATCTCCCATCTTAATACAGCATCCCTAATTAAACGCATCTCGGACTTAGTCGATTTTTGATAAATTCTAAGAAATTCATATGTTAGGATGCTGCGAGATGAATGGGATGCTGCATGGAGATGAATCTTGATCTTCTTTATCTCCCATCTCAATACAGCATCCCTACTTGAAGGCATCTCGGACTTAGTCGATTTTTCATAAATTCTAAGAAATTCATATGTTAGGATGCTGCGAGATGAATGGGATGCTGCATGGAGATGAATCTTGATCTTCTTCATCTCCCATCTCAATACAGCATCCCTACTTAAAGGCATCTCGGACTTAGTTGATTTTTCATAAATTCTAAGAAAAACATATGTTAGGATGCTGCGAGATGAATGGGATGCTGCATGGAGATGAATCTTGATCTTCTTTATCTCCCATCTCAATACAGCATCCCTACTTGAAGGCATCTCGGACTTAGTCGATTTTTCATAAATTCTAAGAAAAACATATGTTAGGATGCTGCGAGATGAATGGGATGCTGCATGGAGATGAATCTTGATCTTCTTCATCTCCCATCTTAATACAGCATCCCTACTTAAAGGCATCGCGGACTTATCGATTTTTCATAAATTCTAAGAAAAACCATATGTTAGGATGCTGCGAGATGAATGGGATGCTGCATGGAGATGAATCATGATCTTCTTCATCTCCCATTTTAATACAGCATCCCTACTTATAGGCATCTCGGACTAAGTCGATTTTTCATAAATTCTAAGAAATTCATATGTTAGGATGCTGCGAGATGAATAGGATGCTGCATGGAGATGAATCTTGATCTTCTTCATCTCCCATCTTAATACAGCATCCCTACTTAAAGGCAACTCGGACTTAGTCGATTTTTCATAAATTCTGAGAAATTCATATGTTAGGATGCTGCGAGATGAATAGGATGCTGTATGGAGATGAATCTTGATCTTCTCCATCTCCCATCTTAATACAGCATCCCTACTTAAAGGCATCTCGGACTTAGTTGATTTTTCATAAATTCTAAGAAATTCATATGTTCGGATGCTGCGAGATGAATAGGATGCTGCATGGAGATGAATCTTGATCTTCTTCATCTCCCATCTTAATACAGCATCCCTACTTAAAGGCAACTCGGACTTAGTCGATTTTTCATAAATTCTGAGAAATTCATATGTTAGGATGCTGCGAGATGAATAGGATGCTGCATGGAGATGAATCTTGATCTTCTTCATCTCCCATCTTAATACAGCATCCCTACTTAAAGGCAACTCGGACTCAGTCGATTTTTCATAAATTCTGAGAAATTCATATGTTAGGATGCTGCGAGATGAATGGGATGCTGCATGGAGATGAATCTTGATCTCCTACATCTCCCATCTCAATACAGCATCCCTACTTAAAGGCATCTCGGACTTAGTCGATTTTTCATAAATTCTAAGAAATTCATATGTTAGGATGCTGGGAGATGAATGGGATGCTGCATGGAGATAAATCTTGATCTTCTTCAACTCCCATCTTAATACAGCATCCCTACTTAAAGGCATCTCGGACTTAGTCGATTTTTCATAAATTCTCAGAAAAACATATGTAAGGGTGCTGCGAGATGAATTGGATGCTGCATGGAGATGAATCTTGATCTTCTTCATCTCCCATCTTAATACAGCATCCCTACTTAAAGGCATCTCGGACTTAGTCGATTTTTCATAAATTCTATGAAAAACATGTGTTAGGATGCTGGGAGATGAATGGGATGCTGCATGGAGATGCATCTTGATCTTCTTCATCTCCCATCTTAATACAGCATCCCTACTTAAAGGCATCTCGGACTTAGTCGATTTTTTATAAATTCTAAGAAAAACATATGTTAGGATGCTGGGAGATGAATGGGATGCTGCATGGTGATGAATCTTGATCTTCTTCATCTCCCATCTTAATACAGCATCCCTACTTAAAGGCATCTCGGACTTAGTCGATTTTTCATAAATTCATCGAAAAACATATGTTAGGATGCTGGGAGATGAATGGGATGCTGCATGGAGATGAATTTTGATCTTGTTCATCTCCCATCTTAATACAGCATCCCTTTTTAAACGCATCTCGGACTTAGTCGATTTTTCATAAATTCTAAGAAAAACATATGTTAGGATGCTGCGAGATGAATGAGATGCTGCATGGAGATGAATCTTGATCTTCTTCATCTTCCATCTCATTACAGCATCCCTACTTAAACGCATCTCGGACTTAGTCGATTTTTCATAAATTCTTAGAAAAACATATGTTTGGATGCTGCGAGATGAATGGGATGCTGCATGGAGATGAATCTTGATCTTCTTCATCTCCCGTCCTAATACAGCATCCCTACTTAAAGGCATCTCGGACTGAGTCGATTTTTCATAAATTCATAGAAAAACATATGTTAGGATGCTGGGAGATGAATGGGATGCTGCATGGAGATGAATCTTGATCTTCATCATCTCCCATCTTAATACAGCATCCCTACTTAAAGGCATCTCGGACTTAGTCGATTTTTCATAAATTCTAAGAAATTGATATGTTAGGATGCTGCGAGATGAATGGGATGCTGCATGGAGATGCATCTTGATCTTCTACATCTAACATCTCAATACAGCATCCCTACTTAAAGGCATCTCTGACTTAGTCTATTTTTCATAAATTCTATGAAAAACATATGTTAGGATGCTGGGAGATGAATGGGATGCTGCATGGAGATGAATCTTGATCTTCGTCATCTCCAATCTTAATACAGCATCCCTACTTAAAGGCATCTCGGACTTAGTCGATTTTTCATAAATTCTAAGAAAAACATATGTTAGGATGCTGCGAGATGAATAAGATGCTGCATGGAGATGAATCTTGATCTTCTTCATCTCCCATCTTAATACAGCATCCCTACTTGAAGGCATCTCGGACTTAGCCGATTTTTCATAAATTCTAAGAAATTCATATGTTAGGATCCTGCGAGATGAATGGGATGCTGCATGGAGATGAATCTTGATCTCCTACATCTCCCATCTCAATACAGCATCCCTTATTAAAGGCATCTCGGACTTAGTCGATTTTTCATAAATTCTAAGAAATTCATATGTTAGGATGCTGGGGGATGAATGAGATGCTGCATGGAGATGAATCTTGATCTTCCTCATCTCCCATCTTAATACAGCATCCCTACTTAAAGGCATCTCGGACTTAGCCGATTTTTCATAAAATCTAAGAAAAACATATGTTAGGATTCTGGGAGATGAATGGGATGCTGCATGGAGATGAATCTTGATCTTCTTCATCTCCCATCTTAATACAGCATCCCTACTTAAATGCATCTCGGACTTAGTCGATTTTTCATAAATTCTAAGAAAAACATATGTTAGGATGCTGCGAGATGAATAAGATGCTGCATGGAGATGAATCTTGATCTTCTTCATCTCCCATCTTAATACAGCATCCCTACTTGAAGGCATCTCGGACTTAGCCGATTTTTCATAAATTCTAAGAAATTCATATGTTAGGATCCTGCGAGATGAATGGGATGCTGCATGGAGATGAATCTTGATCTCCTACATCTCCCATCTCAATACAGCATCCCTTATTAAAGGCATCTCGGACTTAGTCGATTTTTCATAAATTCTAAGAAATTCATATGTTAGGATGCTGGGGGATGAATGAGATGCTGCATGGAGATGAATCTTGATCTTCCTCATCTCCCATCTTAATACAGCATCCCTACTTAAAGGCATCTCGGACTTAGTCGATTTTTCATAAATTCTAAGAAAAACATATGTTAGGATACTGCGAGATGAATGGGATGCTGCATGGAGATGAATCTTGATCTTCTTCATCTCCCATCTTAATACAGCATCCCTACTTAAATGCATCTCGGACTTAGTCGATTTTTCATAAATTCTAAGAAAAACATATGTTAGGATGCTGCGAGATGAATGGGATGCTGCATGGAGATGAATCTTGATCTTCTTCATCTCCCATCTTAATACAGCATCCCTACTTAAAGGCATCTCGGACTTAGTCGATTTTTCATAAATTCTAAGAAATTCATATGTTAGGATGCTGGGAGATGAATGGGATGCTGCAAGGAGATGAATCTTGATCTCCTACAACTCCCATCTCAATACAGCATCCCTACTTAAAGCCATCTCGGACTTAGTCGATTTTTCAGAAATTCTAAGAAATTCATATGTAAGGATGCTGGGAGATGAATGGGATGCTGCATGGAGATGAATCTTGATCTCCTACATCTCCCATTTCAATACAGCATCCCTACTTAAAGGCATCTCGGACTTAGTCGATTTTTCATAAATTCATAGAAATTCATATGTTAGGATGCTGGGAGATGAATGGGATGCTGCATGGAGATGAATCTTGATCTTCTTCATCTCCCATCTTAATACAGCATCCCTACTTAAAGGCATCTCGGACTTAGTCGATTTTTCATAAATTCTAAGAAATTCATATGTAAGGATGCTGGGAGATGAATGGGATGCTGCGTGGAGATGAATCTTGATCTCCTACAACTCCCATCTTAATACAGCATCCCTACTTAAAGCCATCTCGGACTTAGTCGATTTTTCAGAAATTCTAAGAAATTCATATGTTAGGATGCTGGGAGATGAATGGGATGCTGCAAGGAGATGAATCTTGATCTCCTACATCTCCCATCTCAATACAGCATCCCTACTTAAAGGCATCTCGGACTTAGTCGATTTTTCATAAATTCATAGAAATTCATATGTTAGGATGCTGGGAGATGAATGGGATGCTGCATGGAGATGAATCTTGATCTTCTTCATCTCCCATCTTAATACAGCATCCCTACTTAGAGACATCTCGGACTTAGTCGATTTTTCATAAATTCATAGAAATTCATATGTTAGGATGCTGGGAGATGAATGGGATGCTGCATGGAGATGAATCTTGATCTTCTTCATCTCCCATCTTAATACAGCATCCCTACTTAAAGGCATCTCGGACTAAGTCGATTTTTCATAAATTCTAAGAAATTCATATGTTAGGATGCTGCGAGATGAATGGGATGCTGCATTGAGATGAATCTTGATCTTCTTCATCTCCCATCTTAATACAGCATCCCTACTTAAAGGCATCTCGGACTTAGTCGATTTTTCATAAATTCTAAGAAAAACATATGTTAGGATGCTGCGAGATGAATGGGATGCTGCATGGAGATGAATCTTGATCTTCTACATCTCCCATCTTAATACAGCATCCCTACTTAAATGCATCTCGGACTTAGTCGATTTTTCATAAATTCTAAGAAAAACATATGTTAGGATGCTGCGAGATGAATGGGGCGCTGCATGGAGATGAATCTTGATCTTCTCTATCTCCCATCTCAATACAGCATCCCTACTTAAAGGCATCTCGGACTTAGTCGATTTTTCATAAATTCTAAGAAAAACATATGTTAGGATGCTGCGAGATGAATGATATGCTGCATGGAGATGAATCTTGATCTTCTTCATCTCCCATCTTAATACAGCATCCCTACTTGACGACATCTCGGACTAAGTCGATTTTTCATAAATTCTAAGAAAAACATATGTAAGGATGCTGCGAGATGAATGGGATGCTGCATGGAGATGAATCTTGATCTTCTTCATCTCCCATCTCAATACAGCATCCCTACTTGAAGGCATCTCGGACTTAGTCGATTTTTCATAAATTCTAAGAAAAACATATGTTAGGATGCTGCGAGATGAATGATATGCTGCAAGGAGATGAATCTTGATCTTCTTCATCTCCCATTTAATACAGCATCCCTACTTAAATGCATCTCGGACTTAGTCGATTTTTCATAAATTCTAAGAAAAACATATGTTAGGATGCTGCGAGATGAATGGGGCGCTGCATGGAGATGAATCTTGATCTTCTCTATCTCCCATCTCAATACAGCATCCCTACTTAAAGGCATCTCGGACTTAGTCGATTTTTCATAAATTCTAAGAAAAACATATGTTAGGATGCTGCGAGATGAATGATATGCTGCATGGAGATGAATCTTGATCTTCTTCATCTCCCATCTTAATACAGCATCCCTACTTGACGACATCTCGGACTAAGTCGATTTTTCATAAATTCTAAGAAAAACATATGTAAGGATGCTGCGAGATGAATGGGATGCTGCATGGAGATGAATCTTGATCTTCTTCATCTCCCATCTTAATGCAGCATCCCTACTTAAAGGCATCTCGGACTTAGTCGATTTTTCATAAATTCTAAGAAAAACATATGTTAGCATGCTGCGAGATGAATGATATGCTGCAAGGAGATGAATCTTGATCTTCTTCATCTCCCATCTTAATACAGCATCCCTACTTAAAGGCATCTCTGACTTAGTCTATTTTTCATAAATTCTAAGAAAAACATATGTTAGGATGCTGCGAGATGAATGGGATGCTGCATGGAGATGAATCTTGATCTTCTACATCTCCCATCTTAATACAGCATCCCTTCTTAAAGGCATCTCGGACTTAGTCGATTTTTCATAAATTCATAGAAATTCATATGTTAGGACGCTGGGAGATGAATGGGATGCTGCATGGAGATGAATCTTGATCTTCTACATCTCCCATCTTAATACAGCATCCCTTCTTAAAGGCATCTCGGACTTAGTCGATTTTTCATAAATTCTACGAAAAACATATGTTAGGATGCTGCGAGATGAATGGGATGCTGCATGGAGATGAATCTTGATCTTCTTCATCTCCCATCTTAATACAGCATCCCTAATTAAAGGCATCTCGGACTTAGTCGATTTTTCATAAATTCCAAGAAAAACATATGTTAGGATGCTGCGAGATGAATGGGATGCTGCATGGAGATGAATCTTGATCTTCTTCATCTCCCATCTTAATACAGCATCCCTACTTAAAGGCATCTCGGACTTAGTCGATTTTTCATAAATTCTTAGAAATTCATATGTAAGGATGCTGCGAGATGAATGGGATGCTGCATGGAGATGAATCTTGATCTTCTTCATCCCCCATCTCAATACAGCATCCCTGCTTAAAGGCATCTCGGACTTAGTCGATTTTTCATAAATTCTAAGAAAAACATATGTTAGGATGCTGCGAGATGAATGGGATGCTGCATGGAGATGAATCTCGATCTTCTATATCTCCCATCTTAATACAGCATCCCTACTTAAAGGCATCTCGGACTTAGTCGATTTTCCATAAATTCTAAGAAAAACATATGTTAGGATGCTGGGAGATGAATGAGATGCTGCATGGAGATGAATCTTGATCTTCTTCATCTCCCATCTTAATACAGCATCCCTACTTAAAGGCATCTCGGACTTAGTCGATTTTTCATAAATTCTTAGAAATTCATATGTAAGGATGCTGCGAGATGAATGGGATGCTGCATGGAGATGAATCTTGATCTTCTTCATCTCCCATCTCAATACAGCATCCCTGCTTAAAGGCATCTCGGACTAAGTCGATTTTTCATAAATTCTAAGAAAAACATATGTTAGGATGCTGCGAGATGAATGGGATGCTGCATGGAGATGAATCTCGATCTTCTTCATCTCCCATCTTAATACAGCATCCCTACTTAAAGGCATCTCGGACTTAGTCGATTTTTAATAAATTCTAAGAAAAACATATGTTAGGATGCTGCGAGATGAATAGGATGCTGCATGGAGATGAATCTTGATCTTCTTCATCTGCCATCTTAATACAGCATCCCTACTTAAAGGCATCTCGGACTTAGTCGATTTTTCATAAATTCTAAGAAAAACATATGTAAGGATGCTGGGAGATGAATGATATGCTGCATGGAGATGAATCTTGATCTTCTACATCTCCCATCTCAATACAGCATCCCTACTTAAAGGCATCTCGGACTTAGTCGATTTTTCATAAATTCATAGAAATTCATATGTTAGGATGCTGGGAGATGAATGGGATGCTGCATGGAGATGAATCTTGATCTTCTACATCTCCCATCTTAATACAGCATCCCTTCTTAAAGGCATCTCGGACTTAGTCGATTTTTCATAAATTCTACGAAAAACATATGTTAGGATGCTGCGAGATGAATGGGATGCTGCATGGAGATGAATCTTGATCTTCTTCATCTCCCATCTTAATACAGCATCCCTACTTAAAGGCATCTCGGACTTAGTCGATTTTTCATAAATTCTAAGAAATTCACATGTAAGGATGCTGCGAGATGAATGGGATGCTGCATGGAGATGAATCTTGATCTTCTTCATCTCCCATCTCAATACAGCATCCCTGCTTAAAGGCATCTCGGACTTAGTCGATTTTTCATAAATTCTAAGAAAAACATATGTTAGGATGCTGCGAGATGAATGGGATGCTGCATGGAGATGAATCTCGATCTTCTATATCTCCCATCTTAATACAGCATCCCTACGTAAAGGCATCTCGGACTTAGTCGATTTTTCATAAATTCTAAGAAAAACATATGTTAGGATGCTGCGAGATGAATGGGATGCTGTATGGAGAAGAATCTTGATCTTCTTCATCTCCCATCTTAAACCAGCATCCCTACTTAAAGGCATCTCGGACTTAGTCGATTTTTCATAAATTCTAAGAAAAACATATGTAAGGATGCTGGGAGATGAATGGGATGCTGCATGGAGATGAATCTTGATCTTCTTCATCTCCCATCTTAATACAGCATCCCTACTTAAAGGCATCTCGGACTTAGTCGATTTTTCATAAATTCATAGAAATTCATATGTTAGGATGCTGGGAGATGAATGGGATGCTGCATGGAGATGAATCTTGATCTTCTACATCTCCCATCTTAATACAGCATCCCTTCTTAAACGCATCTCGGACTTAGTCGATTTTTGATAAATTCTAAGAAATTCATATGTTAGGATGCTGCGAGATGAATGGGATGCTGCATGGAGATGAATCTTGATCTTCTTTATCTCCCATCTCAATACAGCATCCCTACTTGAAGGCATCTCGGACTTAGTCGATTTTTCATAAATTCTAAGAAATTCATATGTTAGGATGCTGCGAGATGAATGGGATGCTGCATGGAGATGAATCTTGATCTTCTTCATCTCCCATCTCAATACAGCATCCCTACTTAAAGGCATCTCGGACTTAGTTGATTTTTCATAAATTCTAAGAAAAACATATGTTAGGATGCTGCGAGATGAATGGGATGCTGCATGGAGATGAATCTTGATCTTCTTTATCTCCCATCTCAATACAGCATCCCTACTTGAAGGCATCTCGGACTTAGTCGATTTTTCATAAATTCTAAGAAAAACATATGTTAGGATGCTGCGAGATGAATGGGATGCTGCATGGAGATGAATCTTGATCTTCCTCATCTCCCATCTTAATAGAGCATCCCTACTTAAAGGCATCTCGGACTTAGTCGATTTTTCATAAATTCTAAGAAAAACATAAGTTTGGATGCTGCGAGATGAATGGGATGCTGCATGGAGATGAATCTTGATGTTCTTTATCTCCCATCTTAATACAGCATCCCTACTTAAAGGCATCTCGGACTTAGTCGATTTTTCATAAATTCTAAGAAAAACATATGTTAGGATACTGCGAGATGAATGGGATGCTGCATGGAGATGAATCTTGATCTTCTTCATCTCCCATCTTAATACAGCATCCCTACTTAAATGCATCTCGGACTTAGTCGATTTTTCATAAATTCTAAGAAAAACATATGTTAGGATGCTGCGAGATGAATGGGATGCTGCATGGAGATGAATCTTGATCTTCTTCATCTCCCATCTTAATACAGCATCCCTACTTAAAGGCATCTCGGACTTAGTCGATTTTTCATAAATTCTAAGAAATTCATATGTTAGGATGCTGGGAGATGAATGGGATGCTGCAAGGAGATGAATCTTGATCTCCTACAACTCCCATCTCAATACAGCATCCCTACTTAAAGCCATCTCGGACTTAGTCGATTTTTCAGAAATTCTAAGAAATTCATATGTAAGGATGCTGGGAGATGAATGGGATGCTGCATGGAGATGAATCTTGATCTCCTACATCTCCCATTTCAATACAGCATCCCTACTTAAAGGCATCTCGGACTTAGTCGATTTTTCATAAATTCATAGAAATTCATATGTTAGGATGCTGGGAGATGAATGGGATGCTGCATGGAGATGAATCTTGATCTTCTTCATCTCCCATCTTAATACAGCATCCCTACTTAAAGGCATCTCGGACTTAGTCGATTTTTCATAAATTCTAAGAAATTCATATGTAAGGATGCTGGGAGATGAATGGGATGCTGCGTGGAGATGAATCTTGATCTCCTACAACTCCCATCTTAATACAGCATCCCTACTTAAAGCCATCTCGGACTTAGTCGATTTTTCAGAAATTCTAAGAAATTCATATGTTAGGATGCTGGGAGATGAATGGGATGCTGCAAGGAGATGAATCTTGATCTCCTACATCTCCCATCTCAATACAGCATCCCTACTTAAAGGCATCTCGGACTTAGTCGATTTTTCATAAATTCATAGAAATTCATATGTTAGGATGCTGGGAGATGAATGGGATGCTGCATGGAGATGAATCTTGATCTTCTTCATCTCCCATCTTAATACAGCATCCCTACTTAGAGACATCTCGGACTTAGTCGATTTTTCATAAATTCATAGAAATTCATATGTTAGGATGCTGGGAGATGAATGGGATGCTGCATGGAGATGAATCTTGATCTTCTTCATCTCCCATCTTAATACAGCATCCCTACTTAAAGGCATCTCGGACTAAGTCGATTTTTCATAAATTCTAAGAAATTCATATGTTAGGATGCTGCGAGATGAATGGGATGCTGCATTGAGATGAATCTTGATCTTCTTCATCTCCCATCTTAATACAGCATCCCTACTTAAAGGCATCTCGGACTTAGTCGATTTTTCATAAATTCTAAGAAAAACATATGTTAGGATGCTGCGAGATGAATGGGATGCTGCATGGAGATGAATCTTGATCTTCTACATCTCCCATCTTAATACAGCATCCCTACTTAAATGCATCTCGGACTTAGTCGATTTTTCATAAATTCTAAGAAAAACATATGTTAGGATGCTGCGAGATGAATGGGGCGCTGCATGGAGATGAATCTTGATCTTCTCTATCTCCCATCTCAATACAGCATCCCTACTTAAAGGCATCTCGGACTTAGTCGATTTTTCATAAATTCTAAGAAAAACATATGTTAGGATGCTGCGAGATGAATGATATGCTGCATGGAGATGAATCTTGATCTTCTTCATCTCCCATCTTAATACAGCATCCCTACTTGACGACATCTCGGACTAAGTCGATTTTTCATAAATTCTAAGAAAAACATATGTAAGGATGCTGCGAGATGAATGGGATGCTGCATGGAGATGAATCTTGATCTTCTTCATCTCCCATCTCAATACAGCATCCCTACTTGAAGGCATCTCGGACTTAGTCGATTTTTCATAAATTCTAAGAAAAACATATGTTAGGATGCTGCGAGATGAATGATATGCTGCAAGGAGATGAATCTTGATCTTCTTCATCTCCCATTTAATACAGCATCCCTACTTAAATGCATCTCGGACTTAGTCGATTTTTCATAAATTCTAAGAAAAACATATGTTAGGATGCTGCGAGATGAATGGGGCGCTGCATGGAGATGAATCTTGATCTTCTCTATCTCCCATCTCAATACAGCATCCCTACTTAAAGGCATCTCGGACTTAGTCGATTTTTCATAAATTCTAAGAAAAACATATGTTAGGATGCTGCGAGATGAATGATATGCTGCATGGAGATGAATCTTGATCTTCTTCATCTCCCATCTTAATACAGCATCCCTACTTGACGACATCTCGGACTAAGTCGATTTTTCATAAATTCTAAGAAAAACATATGTAAGGATGCTGCGAGATGAATGGGATGCTGCATGGAGATGAATCTTGATCTTCTTCATCTCCCATCTTAATGCAGCATCCCTACTTAAAGGCATCTCGGACTTAGTCGATTTTTCATAAATTCTAAGAAAAACATATGTTAGGATGCTGCGAGATGAATGATATGCTGCAAGGAGATGAATCTTGATCTTCTTCATCTCCCATCTTAATACAGCATCCCTACTTAAAGGCATCTCTGACTTAGTCTATTTTTCATAAATTCTAAGAAAAACATATGTTAGGATGCTGCGAGATGAATGGGATGCTGCATGGAGATGAATCTTGATCTTCTACATCTCCCATCTTAATACAGCATCCCTTCTTAAAGGCATCTCGGACTTAGTCGATTTTTCATAAATTCATAGAAATTCATATGTTAGGACGCTGGGAGATGAATGGGATGCTGCATGGAGATGAATCTTGATCTTCTACATCTCCCATCTTAATACAGCATCCCTTCTTAAAGGCATCTCGGACTTAGTCGATTTTTCATAAATTCTACGAAAAACATATGTTAGGATGCTGCGAGATGAATGGGATGCTGCATGGAGATGAATCTTGATCTTCTTCATCTCCCATCTTAATACAGCATCCCTAATTAAAGGCATCTCGGACTTAGTCGATTTTTCATAAATTCCAAGAAAAACATATGTTAGGATGCTGCGAGATGAATGGGATGCTGCATGGAGATGAATCTTGATCTTCTTCATCTCCCATCTTAATACAGCATCCCTACTTAAAGGCATCTCGGACTTAGTCGATTTTTCATAAATTCTTAGAAATTCATATGTAAGGATGCTGCGAGATGAATGGGATGCTGCATGGAGATGAATCTTGATCTTCTTCATCCCCCATCTCAATACAGCATCCCTGCTTAAAGGCATCTCGGACTTAGTCGATTTTTCATAAATTCTAAGAAAAACATATGTTAGGATGCTGCGAGATGAATGGGATGCTGCATGGAGATGAATCTCGATCTTCTATATCTCCCATCTTAATACAGCATCCCTACTTAAAGGCATCTCGGACTTAGTCGATTTTCCATAAATTCTAAGAAAAACATATGTTAGGATGCTGGGAGATGAATGAGATGCTGCATGGAGATGAATCTTGATCTTCTTCATCTCCCATCTTAATACAGCATCCCTACTTAAAGGCATCTCGGACTTAGTCGATTTTTCATAAATTCTTAGAAATTCATATGTAAGGATGCTGCGAGATGAATGGGATGCTGCATGGAGATGAATCTTGATCTTCTTCATCTCCCATCTCAATACAGCATCCCTGCTTAAAGGCATCTCGGACTAAGTCGATTTTTCATAAATTCTAAGAAAAACATATGTTAGGATGCTGCGAGATGAATGGGATGCTGCATGGAGATGAATCTCGATCTTCTTCATCTCCCATCTTAATACAGCATCCCTACTTAAAGGCATCTCGGACTTAGTCGATTTTTAATAAATTCTAAGAAAAACATATGTTAGGATGCTGCGAGATGAATAGGATGCTGCATGGAGATGAATCTTGATCTTCTTCATCTGCCATCTTAATACAGCATCCCTACTTAAAGGCATCTCGGACTTAGTCGATTTTTCATAAATTCTAAGAAAAACATATGTAAGGATGCTGGGAGATGAATGATATGCTGCATGGAGATGAATCTTGATCTTCTACATCTCCCATCTCAATACAGCATCCCTACTTAAAGGCATCTCGGACTTAGTCGATTTTCATAAATTCATAGAAATTCATATGTTAGGATGCTGGGAGATGAATGGGATGCTGCATGGAGATGAATCTTGATCTTCTACATCTCCCATCTTAATACAGCATCCCTTCTTAAAGGCATCTCGGACTTAGTCGATTTTTCATAAATTCTACGAAAAACATATGTTAGGATGCTGCGAGATGAATGGGATGCTGCATGGAGATGAATCTTGATCTTCTTCATCTCCCATCTTAATACAGCATCCCTACTTAAAGGCATCTCGGACTTAGTCGATTTTTCATAAATTCTAAGAAATTCACATGTAAGGATGCTGCGAGATGAATGGGATGCTGCATGGAGATGAATCTTGATCTTCTTCATCTTCCATCTCAATACAGCATCCCTGCTTAAAGGCATCTCGGACTTAGTCGATTTTTCATAAATTCTAAGAAAAAACATATGTTAGGATGCTGCGAGATGAATGGGATGCTGCATGGAGATGAATCTCGATCTTCTATATCTCCCATCTTAATACAGCATCCCTACGTAAAGGCATCTCGGACTTAGTCGATTTTTCATAAATTCTAAGAAAAACATATGTTAGGATGCTGCGAGATGAATGGGATGCTGTATGGAGAAGAATCTTGATCTTCTTCATCTCCCATCTTAAACCAGCATCCCTACTTAAAGGCATCTCGGACTTAGTCGATTTTTCATAAATTCTAAGAAAAACATATGTAAGGATGCTGGGAGATGAATGGGATGCTGCATGGAGATGAATCTTGATCTTCTTCATCTCCCATCTTAATACAGCATCCCTACTTAAAGGCATCTCGGACTTAGTCGATTTTTCATAAATTCATAGAAATTCATATGTTAGGATGCTGGGAGATGAATGGGATGCTGCATGGAGATGAATCTTGATCTTCTACATCTCCCATCTTAATACAGCATCCCTTCTTAAACGCATCTCGGACTTAGTCGATTTTTGATAAATTCTAAGAAATTCATATGTTAGGATGCTGCGAGATGAATGGGATGCTGCATGGAGATGAATCTTGATCTTCTTTATCTCCCATCTCAATACAGCATCCCTACTTGAAGGCATCTCGGACTTAGTCGATTTTTCATAAATTCTAAGAAATTCATATGTTAGGATGCTGCGAGATGAATGGGATGCTGCATGGAGATGAATCTTGATCTTCTTCATCTCCCATCTCAATACAGCATCCCTACTTAAAGGCATCTCGGACTTAGTTGATTTTTCATAAATTCTAAGAAAAACATATGTTAGGATGCTGCGAGATGAATGGGATGCTGCATGGAGATGAATCTTGATCTTCTTTATCTCCCATCTCAATACAGCATCCCTACTTGAAGGCATCTCGGACTTAGTCGATTTTTCATAAATTCTAAGAAAAACATATGTTAGGATGCTGCGAGATGAATGGGATGCTGCATGGAGATGAATCTTGATCTTCTTCATCTCCCATCTTAATACAGCATCCCTACTTAAAGGCATCGCGGACTTATCGATTTTTCATAAATTCTAAGAAAAACCATATGTTAGGATGCTGCGAGATGAATGGGATGCTGCATGGAGATGAATCATGATCTTCTTCATCTCCCATTTTAATACAGCATCCCTACTTATAGGCATCTCGGACTAAGTCGATTTTTCATAAATTCTAAGAAATTCATATGTTAGGATGCTGCGAGATGAATAGGATGCTGCATGGAGATGAATCTTGATCTACTTCATCTCCCATCTTAATACAGCATCCCTAATTAAAGGCATCTCGGACTAAGTCGATTTTTCATAAATTCTAAGAAATTCATATGTTAGGATGCTGCGAGATGAATAGGATGCTGCATGGAGATGAATCTTGATCTTCATCATCTCCCATCTTAATACAGCATCCCTACTTAAAGGCATCTCGGACTTAGTCGATTTTTCATAAATTCTGAGAAATTGATATGTTAGGATGCTGCGAGATGAATGGGATGCTGCATGGAGATGCATCTTGATCTTCTACATCTCCCATCTTAATACAGCATCCCTACTTAAATGCATCTCTGACTTAGTCTATTTTTCATAAATTCTAAGAAAAACATATGTTAGGATGCTGCGAGATGAATGGGATGCTGCATGGAGATGAATCTTGATCTTCTTCATCTCCCATCTTAATACAGCATTCCTACTTACAGGCATCTCGGACTTAGTCGAATTTTCATAAAATCTAAGAAAAACATATGTTAGGATGCTGCGAGATGAATGGGATGCTGCATGGAGATGAATCTTGATCTCCTACATCTCCCATCCCAATACAGCATCCCTACTTAAAGGCATCTCTGACTTAGTCTATTTTTCATAAATTCTAAGAAAAACATATGTTAGGATGCTGCGAGATGAATGGGATGCTGCATGGAGATGAATCTTGATCTTCTACATCTCCCATCTTAATACAGCATCCCTACTTAAATGCATCTCGGACTTAGTCGATTTTTCATAAATTCTAAGAAAAACATATGTTAGGATGCTGCGAGATGAATTAGGCGCTGCATGGAGATGAATCTTGATCTTCTCTATCTCCCATCTCAATACAGCATCCCTACTTAAAGGCATCTCGGACTTAGTCGATTTTTCATAAATTCTAAGAAAAACATATGTTAGGATGCTGCGAGATGAATGATATGCTGCATGGAGATGAATCTTGATCTTCTTCATCTCCCATCTTAATACAGCATCCCTACTTGACGACATCTCGGACTAAGTCGATTTTTCATAAATTCTAAGAAAAACATATGTAAGGATGCTGCGAGATGAATGGGATGCTGCATGGAGATGAATCTTGATCTTCTTCATCTCCCATCTCAATACAGCATCCCTGCTTAAAGGCATCTCGGACTTAGTCGATTTTTCATAAATTCATAGAAATTCATATGTAAGGATGCTGCGAGATGAATGATATGCTGCATGGAGATGAATCTTGATCTTCTTCATCTCCCATCTTAATACAGCATCCCTACTTAAAGGCATCTCTGACTTAGTCTATTTTTCATAAATTCTAAGAAAAACATATGTTAGGATGCTGCGAGATGAATGGGATGCTGCATGGAGATGAATCTTGATCTTCTACATCTCCCATCTTAATACAGCATCCCTTCTTAAAGGCATCTCGGACTTAGTCGATTTTTCATAAATTCATAGAAATTCATATGTTAGGACGCTGGGAGATGAATGGGATGCTGCATGGAGATGAATCTTGATCTTCTACATCTCCCATCTTAATACAGCATCCCTTCTTAAAGGCATCTCGGACTTAGTCGATTTTTCATAAATTCTACGAAAAACATATGTTAGGATGCTGCGAGATGAATGGGATGCTGCATGGAGATGAATCTTGATCTTCTTCATCTCCCATCTTAATACAGCATCCCTAATTAAAGGCATCTCGGACTTAGTCGATTTTTCATAAATTCCAAGAAAAACATATGTTAGGATGCTGCGAGATGAATGGGATGCTGCATGGAGATGAATCTTGATCTTCTTCATCTCCCATCTTAATACAGCATCCCTACTTAAAGGCATCTCGGACTTAGTCGATTTTTCATAAATTCTTAGAAATTCATACTTAAGGATGCTGCGAGATGAATGGGATGCTGCATGGAGATGAATCTTGATCTTCTTCATCTCCCAACTCAATACAGCATCCCTGCTTAAAGGCATCTCGGACTTAGTCGATTTTTCATAAATTCTAAGAAAAACATATGTTAGGATGCTGCGAGATGAATGGGATGCTGCATGGAGATGAATCTTGATCTTCTTCATCTCCCATCTTAATACAGCATTCCTACTTACAGGCATCTCGGACTTAGTCGAATTTTCATAAAATCTAAGAAAAACATATGTTAGGATGCTGCGAGATGAATGGGATGCTGCATGGAGATGAATCTTGATCTCCTACATCTCCCATCCCAATACAGCATCCCTACTTAAAGGCATCTCTGACTTAGTCTATTTTTCATAAATTCTAAGAAAAACATATGTTAGGATGCTGCGAGATGAATGGGATGCTGCATGGAGATGAATCTTGATCTTCTACATCTCCCATCTTAATACAGCATCCCTACTTAAATGCATCTCGGACTTAGTCGATTTTTCATAAATTCTAAGAAAAACATATGTTAGGATGCTGCGAGATGAATGGGGCGCTGCATGGAGATGAATCTTGATCTTCTCTATCTCCCATCTCAATACAGCATCCCTACTTAAAGGCATATCGGACTTAGTCGATTTTTCATAAATTCTAAGAAAAACATATGTTAGGATGCTGCGAGATGAATGATATGCTGCATGGAGATGAATCTTGATCTTCTTCATCTCCCATCTTAATACAGCATCCCTACTTGACGACATCTCGGACTAAGTCGATTTTTCATAAATTCTAAGAAAAACATATGTAAGGATGCTGCGAGATGAATGGGATGCTGCATGGAGATGAATCTTGATCTTCTTCATCTCCCATCTCAATACAGCATCCCTACTTGAAGGCATCTCGGACTTAGTCGATTTTTCATAAATTCTAAGAAAAACATATGTTAGGATGCTGCGAGATGAATGATATGCTGCAAGGAGATGAATCTTGATCTTCTTCATCTCCCATCTTAATACAGCATCCCTACTTAAAGGCATCTCTGACTTAGTCTATTTTTCATAAATTCTAAGAAAAACATATGTTAGGATGCTGCGAGATGAATGGGATGCTGCATGGAGATGAATCTTGATCTTCTACATCTCCCATCTTAATACAGCATCCCTTCTTAAAGGCATCTCGGACTTAGTCGATTTTTCATAAATTCTAAGAAAAACATATGTTAGGATGCTGCGAGATGAATGATATGCTGCATGGAGATGAATCTTGATCTTCTTCATCTCCCATCTTAATACAGCATCCCTACTTGACGACATCTCGGACTAAGTCGATTTTTCATAAATTCTAAGAAAAACATATGTAAGGATGCTGCGAGATGAATGGGATGCTGCATGGAGATGAATCTTGATCTTCTTCATCTCCCAACTCAATACAGCATCCCTGCTTAAAGGCATCTCGGACTTAGTCGATTTTTCATAAATTCTAAGAAAAACATATGTTAGGATGCTGCGAGATGAATGGGATGCTGCATGGAGATGAATCTTGATCTTCTTCATCTCCCATCTTAATACAGCATTCCTACTTACAGGCATCTCGGACTTAGTCGAATTTTCATAAATTCTAAGAAAAACATATGTTAGGATGCTGCGAGATGAATGGGATGCTGCATGGAGATGAATCTTGATCTCCTACATCTCCCATCCCAATACAGCATCCCTACTTAAAGGCATCTCTGACTTAGTCTATTTTTCATAAATTCTAAGAAAAACATATGTTAGGATGCTGCGAGATGAATGGGATGCTGCATGGAGATGAATCTTGATCTTCTACATCTCCCATCTTAATACAGCATCCCTACTTAAATGCATCTCGGACTTAGTCGATTTTTCATAAATTCTAAGAAAAACATATGTTAGGATGCTGCGAGATGAATGGGGCGCTGCATGGAGATGAATCTTGATCTTCTCTATCTCCCATCTCAATACAGCATCCCTACTTAAAGGCATCTCGGACTTAGTCGATTTTTCATAAATTCTAAGAAAAACATATGTTAGGATGCTGCGAGATGAATAATATGCTGCATGGAGATGAATCTTGATCTTCTTCATCTCCCATCTTAATACAGCATCCCTACTTGACGACATCTCGGACTTAGTCGATTTTTCATAAATTCTAAGAAAAACATATGTTAGGATGCTGCGAGATGAATGATATGCTGCATGGAGATGAATCTTGATCTTCTTCATCTCCCATCTTAATACAGCATCCCTACTTAAATGCATCTCGGACTTAGTCGATTTTTCATAAATTCTAAGAAAAACATATGTTAGGATGCTGCGAGATGAATGGGGCGCTGCATGGAGATGAATCTTGATCTTCTCTATCTCCCATCTCAATACAGCATCCCTACTTAAAGGCATCTCGGACTTAGTCGATTTTTCATAAATTCTAAGAAAAACATATGTTAGGATGCTGCGAGATGAATGATATGCTGCATGGAGATGAATCTTGATCTTCTTCATCTCCCATCTTAATACAGCATCCCTACTTGACGACATCTCGGACTAAGTCGATTTTTCATAAATTCTAAGAAAAACATATGTAAGGATGCTGCGAGATGAATGGGATGCTGCATGGAGATGAATCTTGATCTTCTTCATCTCCCATCTTAATGCAGCATCCCTACTTAAAGGCATCTCGGACTTAGTCGATTTTTCATAAATTCTAAGAAAAACATATGTTAGGATGCTGCGAGATGAATGATATGCTGCAAGGAGATGAATCTTGATCTTCTTCATCTCCCATCTTAATACAGCATCCCTACTTAAAGGCATCTCTGACTTAGTCTATTTTTCATAAATTCTAAGAAAAACATATGTTAGGATGCTGCGAGATGAATGGGATGCTGCATGGAGATGAATCTTGATCTTCTACATCTCCCATCTTAATACAGCATCCCTTCTTAAAGGCATCTCGGACTTAGTCGATTTTTCATAAATTCATAGAAATTCATATGTTAGGACGCTGGGAGATGAATGGGATGCTGCATGGAGATGAATCTTGATCTTCTACATCTCCCATCTTAATACAGCATCCCTTCTTAAAGGCATCTCGGACTTAGTCGATTTTTCATAAATTCTAAGAAAAACATATGTTAGGATGCTGCGAGATGAATGATATGCTGCAAGGAGATGAATCTTGATCTTCTTCATCTCCCATCTTAATACAGCATCCCTACTTAAAGGCATCTCTGACTTAGTCTATTTTTCATAAATTCTAAGAAAAACATATGTTAGGATGCTGCGAGATGAATGGGATGCTGCATGGAGATGAATCTTGATCTTCTACATCTCCCATCTTAATACAGCATCCCTTCTTAAAGGCATCTCGGACTTAGTCGATTTTTCATAAATTCTAAGAAAAACATATGTTAGGATGCTGCGAGATGAATGATATGCTGCATGGAGATGAATCTTGATCTTCTTCATCTCCCATCTTAATACAGCATCCCTACTTGACGACATCTCGGACTAAGTCGATTTTTCATAAATTCTAAGAAAAACATATGTAAGGATGCTGCGAGATGAATGGGATGCTGCATGGAGATGAATCTTGATCTTCTTCATCTCCCAACTCAATACAGCATCCCTGCTTAAAGGCATCTCGGACTTAGTCGATTTTTCATAAATTCTAAGAAAAACATATGTTAGGATGCTGCGAGATGAATGGGATGCTGCATGGAGATGAATCTTGATCTTCTTCATCTCCCATCTTAATACAGCATTCCTACTTACAGGCATCTCGGACTTAGTCGATTTTTCATAAATTCTAAGAAAAACATATGTTAGGATGCTGCGAGATGAATGATATGCTGCAAGGAGATGAATCTTGATCTTCTTCATCTCCCATCTTAATACAGCATCCCTACTTAAATGCATCTCGGACTTAGTCGATTTTTCATAAATTCTAAGAAAAACATATGTTAGGATGCTGCGAGATGAATGGGGCGCTGCATGGAGATGAATCTTGATCTTCTCTATCTCCCATCTCAATACAGCATCCCTACTTAAAGGCATCTCGGACTTAGTCGATTTTTCATAAATTCTAAGAAAAACATATGTTAGGATGCTGCGAGATGAATGATATGCTGCATGGAGATGAATCTTGATCTTCTTCATCTCCCATCTTAATACAGCATCCCTACTTGACGACATCTCGGACTAAGTCGATTTTTCATAAATTCTAAGAAAAACATATGTAAGGATGCTGCGAGATGAATGGGATGCTGCATGGAGATGAATCTTGATCTTCTTCATCTCCCATCTTAATGCAGCATCCCTACTTAAAGGCATCTCGGACTTAGTCGATTTTTCATAAATTCTAAGAAAAACATATGTTAGGATGCTGCGAGATGAATGATATGCTGCAAGGAGATGAATCTTGATCTTCTTCATCTCCCATCTTAATACAGCATCCCTACTTAAAGGCATCTCTGACTTAGTCTATTTTTCATAAATTCTAAGAAAAACATATGTTAGGATGCTGCGAGATGAATGGGATGCTGCATGGAGATGAATCTTGATCTTCTACATCTCCCATCTTAATACAGCATCCCTTCTTAAAGGCATCTCGGACTTAGTCGATTTTTCATAAATTCATAGAAATTCATATGTTAGGACGCTGGGAGATGAATGGGATGCTGCATGGAGATGAATCTTGATCTTCTACATCTCCCATCTTAATACAGCATCCCTTCTTAAAGGCATCTCGGACTTAGTCGATTTTTCATAAATTCTAAGAAAAACATATGTTAGGATGCTGCGAGATGAATGATATGCTGCAAGGAGATGAATCTTGATCTTCTTCATCTCCCATCTTAATACAGCATCCCTACTTAAAGGCATCTCTGACTTAGTCTATTTTTCATAAATTCTAAGAAAAACATATGTTAGGATGCTGCGAGATGAATGGGATGCTGCATGGAGATGAATCTTGATCTTCTACATCTCCCATCTTAATACAGCATCCCTTCTTAAAGGCATCTCGGACTTAGTCGATTTTTCATAAATTCTAAGAAAAACATATGTTAGGATGCTGCGAGATGAATGATATGCTGCATGGAGATGAATCTTGATCTTCTTCATCTCCCATCTTAATACAGCATCCCTACTTGACGACATCTCGGACTAAGTCGATTTTTCATAAATTCTAAGAAAAACATATGTAAGGATGCTGCGAGATGAATGGGATGCTGCATGGAGATGAATCTTGATCTTCTTCATCTCCCAACTCAATACAGCATCCCTGCTTAAAGGCATCTCGGACTTAGTCGATTTTTCATAAATTCTAAGAAAAACATATGTTAGGATGCTGCGAGATGAATGGGATGCTGCATGGAGATGAATCTTGATCTTCTTCATCTCCCATCTTAATACAGCATTCCTACTTACAGGCATCTCGGACTTAGTCGAATTTTCATAAATTCTAAGAAAAACATATGTTAGGATGCTGCGAGATGAATGGGATGCTGCATGGAGATGAATCTTGATCTCCTACATCTCCCATCCCAATACAGCATCCCTACTTAAAGGCATCTCTGACTTAGTCTATTTTTCATAAATTCTAAGAAAAACATATGTTAGGATGCTGCGAGATGAATGGGATGCTGCATGGAGATGAATCTTGATCTTCTACATCTCCCATCTTAATACAGCATCCCTACTTAAATGCATCTCGGACTTAGTCGATTTTTCATAAATTCTAAGAAAAACATATGTTAGGATGCTGCGAGATGAATGGGGCGCTGCATGGAGATGAATCTTGATCTTCTCTATCTCCCATCTCAATACAGCATCCCTACTTAAAGGCATCTCGGACTTAGTCGATTTTTCATAAATTCTAAGAAAAACATATGTTAGGATGCTGCGAGATGAATAATATGCTGCATGGAGATGAATCTTGATCTTCTTCATCTCCCATCTTAATACAGCATCCCTACTTGACGACATCTCGGACTTAGTCGATTTTTCATAAATTCTAAGAAAAACATATGTTAGGATGCTGCGAGATGAATGATATGCTGCAAGGAGATGAATCTTGATCTTCTTCATCTCCCATCTTAATACAGCATCCCTACTTAAATGCATCTCGGACTTAGTCGATTTTTCATAAATTCTAAGAAAAACATATGTTAGGATGCTGCGAGATGAATGGGGCGCTGCATGGAGATGAATCTTGATCTTCTCTATCTCCCATCTCAATACAGCATCCCTACTTAAAGGCATCTCGGACTTAGTCGATTTTTCATAAATTCTAAGAAAAACATATGTTAGGATGCTGCGAGATGAATGATATGCTGCATGGAGATGAATCTTGATCTTCTTCATCTCCCATCTTAATACAGCATCCCTACTTGACGACATCTCGGACTAAGTCGATTTTTCATAAATTCTAAGAAAAACATATGTAAGGATGCTGCGAGATGAATGGGATGCTGCATGGAGATGAATCTTGATCTTCTTCATCTCCCATCTTAATGCAGCATCCCTACTTAAAGGCATCTCGGACTTAGTCGATTTTTCATAAATTCTAAGAAAAACATATGTTAGGATGCTGCGAGATGAATGGGATGCTGCATGGAGATGAATCTTGATCTTCTTCATCTCCCATCTTAATACAGCATTCCTACTTACAGGCATCTCGGACTTAGTCGAATTTTCATAAATTCTAAGAAAAACATATGTTAGGATGCTGCGAGATGAATGGGATGCTGCATGGAGATGAATCTTGATCTCCTACATCTCCCATCCCAATACAGCATCCCTACTTAAAGGCATCTCTGACTTAGTCTATTTTTCATAAATTCTAAGAAAAACATATGTTAGGATGCTGCGAGATGAATGGGATGCTGCATGGAGATGAATCTTGATCTTCTACATCTCCCATCTTAATACAGCATCCCTACTTAAATGCATCTCGGACTTAGTCGATTTTTCATAAATTCTAAGAAAAACATATGTTAGGATGCTGCGAGATGAATGGGGCGCTGCATGGAGATGAATCTTGATCTTCTCTATCTCCCATCTCAATACAGCATCCCTACTTAAAGGCATCTCGGACTTAGTCGATTTTTCATAAATTCTAAGAAAAACATATGTTAGGATGCTGCGAGATGAATAATATGCTGCATGGAGATGAATCTTGATCTTCTTCATCTCCCATCTTAATACAGCATCCCTACTTGACGACATCTCGGACTTAGTCGATTTTTCATAAATTCTAAGAAAAACATATGTTAGGATGCTGCGAGATGAATGATATGCTGCATGGAGATAAATCTTGATCTTCTTCATCTCCCATCTTAATACAGCATCCCTACTTAAATGCATCTCGGACTTAGTCGATTTTTCATAAATTCTAAGAAAAACATATGTTAGGATGCTGCGAGATGAATGGGGCGCTGCATGGAGATGAATCTTGATCTTCTCTATCTCCCATCTCAATACAGCATCCCTACTTAAAGGCATCTCGGACTTAGTCGATTTTTCATAAATTCTAAGAAAAACATATGTTAGGATGCTGCGAGATGAATGATATGCTGCATGGAGATGAATCTTGATCTTCTTCATCTCCCATCTTAATACAGCATCCCTACTTGACGACATCTCGGACTAAGTCGATTTTTCATAAATTCTAAGAAAAACATATGTAAGGATGCTGCGAGATGAATGGGATGCTGCATGGAGATGAATCTTGATCTTCTTCATCTCCCATCTTAATGCAGCATCCCTACTTAAAGGCATCTCGGACTTAGTCGATTTTTCATAAATTCTAAGAAAAACATATGTTAGGATGCTGCGAGATGAATGATATGCTGCAAGGAGATGAATCTTGATCTTCTTCATCTCCCATCTTAATACAGCATCCCTACTTAAAGGCATCTCTGACTTAGTCTATTTTTCATAAATTCTAAGAAAAACATATGTTAGGATGCTGCGAGATGAATGGGATGCTGCATGGAGATGAATCTTGATCTTCTACATCTCCCATCTTAATACAGCATCCCTTCTTAAAGGCATCTCGGACTTAGTCGATTTTTCATAAATTCATAGAAATTCATATGTTAGGACGCTGGGAGATGAATGGGATGCTGCATGGAGATGAATCTTGATCTTCTACATCTCCCATCTTAATACAGCATCCCTTCTTAAAGGCATCTCGGACTTAGTCGATTTTTCATAAATTCTACGAAAAACATATGTTAGGATGCTGCGAGATGAATGGGATGCTGCATGGAGATGAATCTTGATCTTCTTCATCTCCCATCTTAATACAGCATCCCTAATTAAAGGCATCTCGGACTTAGTCGATTTTTCATAAATTCCAAGAAAAACATATGTTAGGATGCTGCGAGATGAATGGGATGCTGCATGGAGATGAATCTTGATCTTCTTCATCTCCCATCTTAATACAGCATCCCTACTTAAAGGCATCTCGGACTTAGTCGATTTTTCATAAATTCTTAGAAATTCATATGTAAGGATGCTGCGAGATGAATGGGATGCTGCATGGAGATGAATCTTGATCTTCTTCATCCCCCATCTCAATACAGCATCCCTGCTTAAAGGCATCTCGGACTTAGTCGATTTTTCATAAATTCTAAGAAAAACATATGTTAGGATGCTGCGAGATGAATGGGATGCTGCATGGAGATGAATCTCGATCTTCTATATCTCCCATCTTAATACAGCATCCCTACTTAAAGGCATCTCGGACTTAGTCGATTTTCCATAAATTCTAAGAAAAACATATGTTAGGATGCTGGGAGATGAATGAGATGCTGCATGGAGATGAATCTTGATCTTCTTCATCTCCCATCTTAATACAGCATCCCTACTTAAAGGCATCTCGGACTTAGTCGATTTTTCATAAATTCTTAGAAATTCATATGTAAGGATGCTGCGAGATGAATGGGATGCTGCATGGAGATGAATCTTGATCTTCTTCATCTCCCATCTCAATACAGCATCCCTGCTTAAAGGCATCTCGGACTAAGTCGATTTTTCATAAATTCTAAGAAAAACATATGTTAGGATGCTGCGAGATGAATGGGATGCTGCATGGAGATGAATCTCGATCTTCTTCATCTCCCATCTTAATACAGCATCCCTACTTAAAGGCATCTCGGACTTAGTCGATTTTTAATAAATTCTAAGAAAAACATATGTTAGGATGCTGCGAGATGAATAGGATGCTGCATGGAGATGAATCTTGATCTTCTTCATCTGCCATCTTAATACAGCATCCCTACTTAAAGGCATCTCGGACTTTGTCGATTTTTCATAAATTCTAAGAAAAACATATGTTAGGATGCTGCGAGATGAATGGGATGCTGCATGGAGATAAATCTTGATCTTCTTCATCTCCCATCTCAATACAGCATCCCTACTTAAAGGCATCTCGGACTTAGTCGATTTTTCATAAATTCTAAGAAAAACATATGTAAGGATGCTGGGAGATGAATGATATGCTGCATGGAGATGAATCTTGATCTTCTACATCTCCCATCTCAATACAGCATCCCTACTTAAAGGCATCTCGGACTTAGTCGATTTTTCATAAATTCATAGAAATTCATATGTTAGGATGCTGGGAGATGAATGGGATGCTGCATGGAGATGAATCTTGATCTTCTACATCTCCCATCTTAATACAGCATCCCTTCTTAAAGGCATCTCGGACTTAGTCGATTTTTCATAAATTCTTAGAAATTCATATGTAAGGATGCTGCGAGATGAATGGGATGCTGCATGGAGATGAATCTTGATCTTCTTCATCTCCCATCTCAATACAGCATCCCTGCTTAAAGGCATCTCGGACTAAGTCGATTTTTCATAAATTCTAAGAAAAACATATGTTAGGATGCTGCGAGATGAATGGGATGCTGCATGGAGATGAATCTCGATCTTCTTCATCTCCCATCTTAATACAGCATCCCTACTTAAAGGCATCTCGGACTTAGTCGATTTTTAATAAATTCTAAGAAAAACATATGTTAGGATGCTGCGAGATGAATAGGATGCTGCATGGAGATGAATCTTGATCTTCTTCATCTGCCATCTTAATACAGCATCCCTACTTAAAGGCATCTCGGACTTAGTCGATTTTTCATAAATTCTAAGAAAAACATATGTAAGGATGCTGGGAGATGAATGATATGCTGCATGGAGATGAATCTTGATCTTCTACATCTCCCATCTCAATACAGCATCCCTACTTAAAGGCATCTCGGACTTAGTCGATTTTTCATAAATTCATAGAAATTCATATGTTAGGATGCTGGGAGATGAATGGGATGCTGCATGGAGATGAATCTTGATCTTCTACATCTCCCATCTTAATACAGCATCCCTTCTTAAAGGCATCTCGGACTTAGTCGATTTTTCATAAATTCTACGAAAAACATATGTTAGGATGCTGCGAGATGAATGGGATGCTGCATGGAGATGAATCTTGATCTTCTTCATCTCCCATCTTAATACAGCATCCCTACTTAAAGGCATCTCGGACTTAGTCGATTTTTCATAAATTCTAAGAAATTCACATGTAAGGATGCTGCGAGATGAATGGGATGCTGCATGGAGATGAATCTTGATCTTCTTCATCTCCCATCTCAATACAGCATCCCTGCTTAAAGGCATCTCGGACTTAGTCGATTTTTCATAAATTCTAAGAAAAACATATGTTAGGATGCTGCGAGATGAATGGGATGCTGCATGGAGATGAATCTCGATCTTCTATATCTCCCATCTTAATACAGCATCCCTACGTAAAGGCATCTCGGACTTAGTCGATTTTTCATAAATTCTAAGAAAAACATATGTTAGGATGCTGCGAGATGAATGGGATGCTGTATGGAGAAGAATCTTGATCTTCTTCATCTCCCATCTTAAACCAGCATCCCTACTTAAAGGCATCTCGGACTTAGTCGATTTTTCATAAATTCTAAGAAAAACATATGTAAGGATGCTGGGAGATGAATGGGATGCTGCATGGAGATGAATCTTGATCTTCTTCATCTCCCATCTTAATACAGCATCCCTACTTAAAGGCATCTCGGACTTAGTCGATTTTTCATAAATTCATAGAAATTCATATGTTAGGATGCTGGGAGATGAATGGGATGCTGCATGGAGATGAATCTTGATCTTCTACATCTCCCATCTTAATACAGCATCCCTTCTTAAACGCATCTCGGACTTAGTCGATTTTTGATAAATTCTAAGAAATTCATATGTTAGGATGCTGCGAGATGAATGGGATGCTGCATGGAGATGAATCTTGATCTTCTTTATCTCCCATCTCAATACAGCATCCCTACTTGAAGGCATCTCGGACTTAGTCGATTTTTCATAAATTCTAAGAAATTCATATGTTAGGATGCTGCGAGATGAATGGGATGCTGCATGGAGATGAATCTTGATCTTCTTCATCTCCCATCTCAATACAGCATCCCTACTTAAAGGCATCTCGGACTTAGTTGATTTTTCATAAATTCTAAGAAAAACATATGTTAGGATGCTGCGAGATGAATGGGATGCTGCATGGAGATGAATCTTGATCTTCTTTATCTCCCATCTCAATACAGCATCCCTACTTGAAGGCATCTCGGACTTAGTCGATTTTTCATAAATTCTAAGAAAAACATATGTTAGGATGCTGCGAGATGAATGGGATGCTGCATGGAGATGAATCTTGATCTTCTTCATCTCCCATCTTAATACAGCATCCCTACTTAAAGGCATCGCGGACTTATCGATTTTTCATAAATTCTAAGAAAAACCATATGTTAGGATGCTGCGAGATGAATGGGATGCTGCATGGAGATGAATCATGATCTTCTTCATCTCCCATTTTAATACAGCATCCCTACTTATAGGCATCTCGGACTAAGTCGATTTTTCATAAATTCTAAGAAATTCATATGTTAGGATGCTGCGAGATGAATAGGATGCTGCATGGAGATGAATCTTGATCTTCTTCATCTCCCATCTTAATACAGCATCCCTAATTAAAGGCATCTCGGACTAAGTCGATTTTTCATAAATTCTAAGAAATTCATATGTTAGGATGCTGCGAGATGAATAGGATGCTGCATGGAGATGAATCTTGATCTTCATCATCTCCCATCTTAATACAGCATCCCTACTTAAAGGCATCTCGGACTTAGTCGATTTTTCATAAATTCTGAGAAATTGATATGTTAGGATGCTGCGAGATGAATGGGATGCTGCATGGAGATGCATCTTGATCTTCTACATCTCCCATCTTAATACAGCATCCCTACTTAAATGCATCTCTGACTTAGTCTATTTTTCATAAATTCTAAGAAAAACATATGTTAGGATGCTGCGAGATGAATGGGATGCTGCATGGAGATGAATCTTGATCTTCTTCATCTCCCATCTTAATACAGCATTCCTACTTACAGGCATCTCGGACTTAGTCGAATTTTCATAAAATCTAAGAAAAACATATGTTAGGATGCTGCGAGATGAATGGGATGCTGCATGGAGATGAATCTTGATCTCCTACATCTCCCATCCCAATACAGCATCCCTACTTAAAGGCATCTCTGACTTAGTCTATTTTTCATAAATTCTAAGAAAAACATATGTTAGGATGCTGCGAGATGAATGGGATGCTGCATGGAGATGAATCTTGATCTTCTACATCTCCCATCTTAATACAGCATCCCTACTTAAATGCATCTCGGACTTAGTCGATTTTTCATAAATTCTAAGAAAAACATATGTTAGGATGCTGCGAGATGAATTAGGCGCTGCATGGAGATGAATCTTGATCTTCTCTATCTCCCATCTCAATACAGCATCCCTACTTAAAGGCATCTCGGACTTAGTCGATTTTTCATAAATTCTAAGAAAAACATATGTTAGGATGCTGCGAGATGAATGATATGCTGCATGGAGATGAATCTTGATCTTCTTCATCTCCCATCTTAATACAGCATCCCTACTTGACGACATCTCGGACTAAGTCGATTTTTCATAAATTCTAAGAAAAACATATGTAAGGATGCTGCGAGATGAATGGGATGCTGCATGGAGATGAATCTTGATCTTCTTCATCTCCCATCTCAATACAGCATCCCTGCTTAAAGGCATCTCGGACTTAGTCGATTTTTCATAAATTCATAGAAATTCATATGTAAGGATGCTGCGAGATGAATGATATGCTGCATGGAGATGAATCTTGATCTTCTTCATCTCCCATCTTAATACAGCATCCCTACTTAAAGGCATCTCTGACTTAGTCTATTTTTCATAAATTCTAAGAAAAACATATGTTAGGATGCTGCGAGATGAATGGGATGCTGCATGGAGATGAATCTTGATCTTCTACATCTCCCATCTTAATACAGCATCCCTTCTTAAAGGCATCTCGGACTTAGTCGATTTTTCATAAATTCATAGAAATTCATATGTTAGGACGCTGGGAGATGAATGGGATGCTGCATGGAGATGAATCTTGATCTTCTACATCTCCCATCTTAATACAGCATCCCTTCTTAAAGGCATCTCGGACTTAGTCGATTTTTCATAAATTCTACGAAAAACATATGTTAGGATGCTGCGAGATGAATGGGATGCTGCATGGAGATGAATCTTGATCTTCTTCATCTCCCATCTTAATACAGCATCCCTAATTAAAGGCATCTCGGACTTAGTCGATTCTTCATAAATTCCAAGAAAAACATATGTTAGGATGCTGCGAGATGAATGGGATGCTGCATGGAGATGAATCTTGATCTTCTTCATCTCCCATCTTAATACAGCATCCCTACTTAAAGGCATCTCGGACTTAGTCGATTTTTCATAAATTCTTAGAAATTCATACGTAAGGATGCTGCGAGATGAATGGGATGCTGCATGGAGATGAATCTTGATCTTCTTCATCTCCCAACTCAATACAGCATCCCTGCTTAAAGGCATCTCGGACTTAGTCGATTTTTCATAAATTCTAAGAAAAACATATGTTAGGATGCTGCGAGATGAATGGGATGCTGCATGGAGATGAATCTTGATCTTCTTCATCTCCCATCTTAATACAGCATTCCTACTTACAGGCATCTCGGACTTAGTCGAATTTTCATAAAATCTAAGAAAAACATATGTTAGGATGCTGCGAGATGAATGGGATGCTGCATGGAGATGAATCTTGATCTCCTACATCTCCCATCCCAATACAGCATCCCTACTTAAAGGCATCTCTGACTTAGTCTATTTTTCATAAATTCTAAGAAAAACATATGTTAGGATGCTGCGAGATGAATGGGATGCTGCATGGAGATGAATCTTGATCTTCTACATCTCCCATCTTAATACAGCATCCCTACTTAAATGCATCTCGGACTTAGTCGATTTTTCATAAATTCTAAGAAAAACATATGTTAGGATGCTGCGAGATGAATGGGGCGCTGCATGGAGATGAATCTTGATCTTCTCTATCTCCCATCTCAATACAGCATCCCTACTTAAAGGCATCTCGGACTTAGTCGATTTTTCATAAATTCTAAGAAAAACATATGTTAGGATGCTGCGAGATGAATGATATGCTGCATGGAGATGAATCTTGATCTTCTTCATCTCCCATCTTAATACAGCATCCCTACTTGACGACATCTCGGACTAAGTCGATTTTTCATAAATTCTAAGAAAAACATATGTAAGGATGCTGCGAGATGAATGGGATGCTGCATGGAGATGAATCTTGATCTTCTTCATCTCCCATCTCAATACAGCATCCCTACTTGAAGGCATCTCGGACTTAGTCGATTTTTCATAAATTCTAAGAAAAACATATGTTAGGATGCTGCGAGATGAATGATATGCTGCAAGGAGATGAATCTTGATCTTCTTCATCTCCCATCTTAATACAGCATCCCTACTTAAAGGCATCTCTGACTTAGTCTATTTTTCATAAATTCTAAGAAAAACATATGTTAGGATGCTGCGAGATGAATGGGATGCTGCATGGAGATGAATCTTGATCTTCTACATCTCCCATCTTAATACAGCATCCCTTCTTAAAGGCATCTCGGACTTAGTCGATTTTTCATAAATTCTAAGAAAAACATATGTTAGGATGCTGCGAGATGAATGATATGCTGCATGGAGATGAATCTTGATCTTCTTCATCTCCCATCTTAATACAGCATCCCTACTTGACGACATCTCGGACTAAGTCGATTTTTCATAAATTCTAAGAAAAACATATGTAAGGATGCTGCGAGATGAATGGGATGCTGCATGGAGATGAATCTTGATCTTCTTCATCTCCCAACTCAATACAGCATCCCTGCTTAAAGGCATCTCGGACTTAGTCGATTTTTCATAAATTCTAAGAAAAACATATGTTAGGATGCTGCGAGATGAATGGGATGCTGCATGGAGATGAATCTTGATCTTCTTCATCTCCCATCTTAATACAGCATTCCTACTTACAGGCATCTCGGACTTAGTCGAATTTTCATAAATTCTAAGAAAAACATATGTTAGGATGCTGCGAGATGAATGGGATGCTGCATGGAGATGAATCTTGATCTCCTACATCTCCCATCCCAATACAGCATCCCTACTTAAAGGCATCTCTGACTTAGTCTATTTTTCATAAATTCTAAGAAAAACATATGTTAGGATGCTGCGAGATGAATGGGATGCTGCATGGAGATGAATCTTGATCTTCTACATCTCCCATCTTAATACAGCATCCCTACTTAAATGCATCTCGGACTTAGTCGATTTTTCATAAATTCTAAGAAAAACATATGTTAGGATGCTGCGAGATGAATGGGGCGCTGCATGGAGATGAATCTTGATCTTCTCTATCTCCCATCTCAATACAGCATCCCTACTTAAAGGCATCTCGGACTTAGTCGATTTTTCATAAATTCTAAGAAAAACATATGTTAGGATGCTGCGAGATGAATGATATGCTGCATGGAGATGAATCTTGATCTTCTTCATCTCCCATCTTAATACAGCATCCCTACTTGACGACATCTCGGACTAAGTCGATTTTTCATAAATTCTAAGAAAAACATATGTAAGGATGCTGCGAGATGAATGGGATGCTGCATGGAGATGAATCTTGATCTTCTTCATCTCCCATCTCAATACAGCATCCCTACTTGAAGGCATCTCGGACTTAGTCGATTTTTCATAAATTCTAAGAAAAACATATGTTAGGATGCTGCGAGATGAATGATATGCTGCAAGGAGATGAATCTTGATCTTCTTCATCTCCCATCTTAATACAGCATCCCTACTTAAATGCATCTCGGACTTAGTCGATTTTTCATAAATTCTAAGAAAAACATATGTTAGGATGCTGCGAGATGAATGGGGCGCTGCATGGAGATGAATCTTGATCTTCTCTATCTCCCATCTCAATACAGCATCCCTACTTAAAGGCATCTCGGACTTAGTCGATTTTTCATAAATTCTAAGAAAAACATATGTTAGGATGCTGCGAGATGAATGATATGCTGCATGGAGATGAATCTTGATCTTCTTCATCTCCCATCTTAATACAGCATCCCTACTTGACGACATCTCGGACTAAGTCGATTTTTCATAAATTCTAAGAAAAACATATGTAAGGATGCTGCGAGATGAATGGGATGCTGCATGGAGATGAATCTTGATCTTCTTCATCTCCCATCTTAATGCAGCATCCCTACTTAAAGGCATCTCGGACTTAGTCGATTTTTCATAAATTCTAAGAAAAACATATGTTAGGATGCTGCGAGATGAATGATATGCTGCAAGGAGATGAATCTTGATCTTCTTCATCTCCCATCTTAATACAGCATCCCTACTTAAAGGCATCTCTGACTTAGTCTATTTTTCATAAATTCTAAGAAAAACATATGTTAGGATGCTGCGAGATGAATGGGATGCTGCATGGAGATGAATCTTGATCTTCTACATCTCCCATCTTAATACAGCATCCCTTCTTAAAGGCATCTCGGACTTAGTCGATTTTTCATAAATTCATAGAAATTCATATGTTAGGACGCTGGGAGATGAATGGGATGCTGCATGGAGATGAATCTTGATCTTCTACATCTCCCATCTTAATACAGCATCCCTTCTTAAAGGCATCTCGGACTTAGTCGATTTTTCATAAATTCTACGAAAAACATATGTTAGGATGCTGCGCGATGAATGGGATGCTGCATGGAGATGAATCTTGATCTTCTTCATCTCCCATCTTAATACAGCATCCCTAATTAAAGGCATCTCGGACTTAGTCGATTTTTCATAAATTCCAAGAAAAACATATGTTAGGATGCTGCGAGATGAATGGGATGCTGCATGGAGATGAATCTTGATCTTCTTCATCTCCCATCTTAATACAGCATCCCTACTTAAAGGCATCTCGGACTTAGTCGATTTTTCATAAATTCTTAGAAATTCATATGTAAGGATGCTGCGAGATGAATGGGATGCTGCATGGAGATGAATCTTGATCTTCTTCATCCCCCATCTCAATACAGCATCCCTGCTTAAAGGCATCTCGGACTTAGTCGATTTTTCATAAATTCTAAGAAAAACATATGTTAGGATGCTGCGAGATGAATGGGATGCTGCATGGAGATGAATCTCGATCTTCTATATCTCCCATCTTAATACAGCATCCCTACTTAAAGGCATCTCGGACTTAGTCGATTTTCCATAAATTCTAAGAAAAACATATGTTAGGATGCTGGGAGATGAATGAGATGCTGCATGGAGATGAATCTTGATCTTCTTCATCTCCCATCTTAATACAGCATCCCTACTTAAAGGCATCTCGGACTTAGTCGATTTTTCATAAATTCTTAGAAATTCATATGTAAGGATGCTGCGAGATGAATGGGATGCTGCATGGAGATGAATCTTGATCTTCTTCATCTCCCATCTCAATACAGCATCCCTGCTTAAAGGCATCTCGGACTAAGTCGATTTTTCATAAATTCTAAGAAAAACATATGTTAGGATGCTGCGAGATGAATGGGATGCTGCATGGAGATGAATCTCGATCTTCTTCATCTCCCATCTTAATACAGCATCCCTACTTAAAGGCATCTCGGACTTAGTCGATTTTTAATAAATTCTAAGAAAAACATATGTTAGGATGCTGCGAGATGAATAGGATGCTGCATGGAGATGAATCTTGATCTTCTTCATCTGCCATCTTAATACAGCATCCCTACTTAAAGGCATCTCGGACTTTGTCGATTTTTCATAAATTCTAAGAAAAACATATGTTAGGATGCTGCGAGATGAATGGGATGCTGCATGGAGATAAATCTTGATCTTCTTCATCTCCCATCTCAATACAGCATCCCTACTTAAAGGCATCTCGGACTTAGTCGATTTTTCATAAATTCTAAGAAAAACATATGTAAGGATGCTGGGAGATGAATGATATGCTGCATGGAGATGAATCTTGATCTTCTACATCTCCCATCTCAATACAGCATCCCTACTTAAAGGCATCTCGGACTTAGTCGATTTTTCATAAATTCATAGAAATTCATATGTTAGGATGCTGGGAGATGAATGGGATGCTGCATGGAGATGAATCTTGATCTTCTACATCTCCCATCTTAATACAGCATCCCTTCTTAAAGGCATCTCGGACTTAGTCGATTTTTAATAAATTCTACGAAAAACATATGTTAGGATGCTGCGAGATGAATGGGATGCTGCATGGAGATGAATCTTGATCTTCTTCATCTCCCATCTTAATACAGCATCCCTACTTAAAGGCATCTCGGACTTAGTCGATTTTTCATAAATTCTAAGAAATTCACATGTAAGGATGCTGCGAGATGAATGGGATGCTGCATGGAGATGAATCTTGATCTTCTTCATCTCCCATCTCAATACAGCATCCCTGCTTAAAGGCATCTCGGACTTAGTCGATTTTTCATAAATTCTAAGAAAAACATATGTTAGGATGCTGCGAGATGAATGGGATGCTGCATGGAGATGAATCTCGATCTTCTATATCTCCCATCTTAATACAGCATCCCTACGTAAAGGCATCTCGGACTTAGTCGATTTTTCATAAATTCTAAGAAAAACATATGTTAGGATGCTGCGAGATGAATGGGATGCTGTATGGAGAAGAATCTTGATCTTCTTCATCTCCCATCTAAAACCAGCATCCCTACTTAAAGGCATCTCGGACTTAGTCGATTTTTCATAAATTCTAAGAAATTCATCTGTTAGGATGCTGCGAGATGAATGGGATGCTGCATGGAGATGAATCTTGATCTTCTTCATCTCCCATCTTAATACAGCATCCCTAATTAAACGCATCTCGGACTTAGTCGATTTTTGATAAATTCTAAGAAATTCATATGTTAGGATGCTGCGAGATGAATGGGATGCTGCATGGAGATGAATCTTGATCTTCTTTATCTCCCATCTCAATACAGCATCCCTACTTGAAGGCATCTCGGACTTAGTCGATTTTTCATAAATTCTAAGAAATTCATATGTTAGGATGCTGCGAGATGAATGGGATGCTGCATGGAGATGAATCTTGATCTTCTTCATCTCCCATCTCAATACAGCATCCCTACTTAAAGGCATCTCGGACTTAGTTGATTTTTCATAAATTCTAAGAAAAACATATGTTAGGATGCTGCGAGATGAATGGGATGCTGCATGGAGATGAATCTTGATCTTCTTTATCTCCCATCTCAATACAGCATCCCTACTTGAAGGCATCTCGGACTTAGTCGATTTTTCATAAATTCTAAGAAAAACATATGTTAGGATGCTGCGAGATGAATGGGATGCTGCATGGAGATGAATCTTGATCTTCTTCATCTCCCATCTTAATACAGCATCCCTACTTAAAGGCATCGCGGACTTATCGATTTTTCATAAATTCTAAGAAAAACCATATGTTAGGATGCTGCGAGATGAATGGGATGCTGCATGGAGATGAATCATGATCTTCTTCATCTCCCATTTTAATACAGCATCCCTACTTATAGGCATCTCGGACTAAGTCGATTTTTCATAAATTCTAAGAAATTCATATGTTAGGATGCTGCGAGATGAATAGGATGCTGCATGGAGATGAATCTTGATCTTCTTCATCTCCCATCTTAATACAGCATCCCTACTTAAAGGCAACTCGGACTTAGTCGATTTTTCATAAATTCTGAGAAATTCATATGTTAGGATGCTGCGAGATGAATAGGATGCTGTATGGAGATGAATCTTGATCTTCTCCATCTCCCATCTTAATACAGCATCCCTACTTAAAGGCATCTCGGACTTAGTTGATTTTTCATAAATTCTAAGAAATTCATATGTTCGGATGCTGCGAGATGAATAGGATGCTGCATGGAGATGAATCTTGATCTTCTTCATCTCCCATCTTAATACAGCATCCCTACTTAAAGGCAACTCGGACTTAGTCGATTTTTCATAAATTCTGAGAAATTCATATGTTAGGATGCTGCGAGATGAATAGGATGCTGCATGGAGATGAATCTTGATCTTCTTCATCTCCCATCTTAATACAGCATCCCTACTTAAAGGCAACTCGGACTCAGTCGATTTTTCATAAATTCTGAGAAATTCATATGTTAGGATGCTGCGAGATGAATGGGATGCTGCATGGAGATGAATCTTGATCTCCTACATCTCCCATCTCAATACAGCATCCCTACTTAAAGGCATCTCGGACTTAGTCGATTTTTCATAAATTCTAAGAAATTCATATGTTAGGATGCTGGGAGATGAATGGGATGCTGCATGGAGATAAATCTTGATCTTCTTCAACTCCCATCTTAATACAGCATCCCTACTTAAAGGCATCTCGGACTTAGTCGATTTTTCATAAATTCTCAGAAAAACATATGTAAGGGTGCTGCGAGATGAATTGGATGCTGCATGGAGATGAATCTTGATCTTCTTCATCTCCCATCTTAATACAGCATCCCTACTTAAAGGCATCTCGGACTTAGTCGATTTTTCATAAATTCTATGAAAAACATGTGTTAGGATGCTGGGAGATGAATGGGATGCTGCATGGAGATGCATCTTGATCTTCTTCATCTCCCATCTTAATACAGCATCCCTACTTAAAGGCATCTCGGACTTAGTCGATTTTTTATAAATTCTAAGAAAAACATATGTTAGGATGCTGGGAGATGAATGGGATGCTGCATGGTGATGAATCTTGATCTTCTTCATCTCCCATCTTAATACAGCATCCCTACTTAAAGGCATCTCGGACTTAGTCGATTTTTCATAAATTCATCGAAAAACATATGTTAGGATGCTGGGAGATGAATGGGATGCTGCATGGAGATGAATTTTGATCTTGTTCATCTCCCATCTTAATACAGCATCCCTTTTTAAACGCATCTCGGACTTAGTCGATTTTTCATAAATTCTAAGAAAAACATATGTTAGGATGCTGCGAGATGAATGAGATGCTGCATGGAGATGAATCTTGATCTTCTTCATCTTCCATCTCATTACAGCATCCCTACTTAAACGCATCTCGGACTTAGTCGATTTTTCATAAATTCTTAGAAAAACATATGTTTGGATGCTGCGAGATGAATGGGATGCTGCATGGAGATGAATCTTGATCTTCTTCATCTCCCGTCCTAATACAGCATCCCTACTTAAAGGCATCTCGGACTGAGTCGATTTTTCATAAATTCATAGAAAAACATATGTTAGGATGCTGGGAGATGAATGGGATGCTGCATGGAGATGAATCTTGATCTTCATCATCTCCCATCTTAATACAGCATCCCTACTTAAAGGCATCTCGGACTTAGTCGATTTTTCATAAATTCTAAGAAATTGATATGTTAGGATGCTGCGAGATGAATGGGATGCTGCATGGAGATGCATCTTGATCTTCTACATCTAACATCTCAATACAGCATCCCTACTTAAAGGCATCTCTGACTTAGTCTATTTTTCATAAATTCTATGAAAAACATATGTTAGGATGCTGGGAGATGAATGGGATGCTGCATGGAGATGAATCTTGATCTTCGTCATCTCCAATCTTAATACAGCATCCCTACTTAAAGGCATCTCGGACTTAGTCGATTTTTCATAAATTCTAAGAAAAACATATGTTAGGATGCTGCGAGATGAATAAGATGCTGCATGGAGATGAATCTTGATCTTCTTCATCTCCCATCTTAATACAGCATCCCTACTTGAAGGCATCTCGGACTTAGCCGATTTTTCATAAATTCTAAGAAATTCATATGTTAGGATCCTGCGAGATGAATGGGATGCTGCATGGAGATGAATCTTGATCTCCTACATCTCCCATCTCAATACAGCATCCCTTATTAAAGGCATCTCGGACTTAGTCGATTTTTCATAAATTCTAAGAAATTCATATGTTAGGATGCTGGGGGATGAATGAGATGCTGCATGGAGATGAATCTTGATCTTCCTCATCTCCCATCTTAATACAGCATCCCTACTTAAAGGCATCTCGGACTTAGCCGATTTTTCATAAAATCTAAGAAAAACATATGTTAGGATTCTGGGAGATGAATGGGATGCTGCATGGAGATGAATCTTGATCTTCTTCATCTCCCATCTTAATACAGCATCCCTACTTAAATGCATCTCGGACTTAGTCGATTTTTCATAAATTCTAAGAAAAACATATGTTAGGATGCTGCGAGATGAATAAGATGCTGCATGGAGATGAATCTTGATCTTCTTCATCTCCCATCTTAATACAGCATCCCTACTTGAAGGCATCTCGGACTTAGCCGATTTTTCATAAATTCTAAGAAATTCATATGTTAGGATCCTGCGAGATGAATGGGATGCTGCATGGAGATGAATCTTGATCTCCTACATCTCCCATCTCAATACAGCATCCCTTATTAAAGGCATCTCGGACTTAGTCGATTTTTCATAAATTCTAAGAAATTCATATGTTAGGATGCTGGGGGATGAATGAGATGCTGCATGGAGATGAATCTTGATCTTCCTCATCTCCCATCTTAATACAGCATCCCTACTTAAAGGCATCTCGGACTTAGTCGATTTTTCATAAATTCTAAGAAAAACATATGTTAGGATACTGCGAGATGAATGGGATGCTGCATGGAGATGAATCTTGATCTTCTTCATCTCCCATCTTAATACAGCATCCCTACTTAAATGCATCTCGGACTTAGTCGATTTTTCATAAATTCTAAGAAAAACATATGTTAGGATGCTGCGAGATGAATGGGATGCTGCATGGAGATGAATCTTGATCTTCTTCATCTCCCATCTTAATACAGCATCCCTACTTAAAGGCATCTCGGACTTAGTCGATTTTTCATAAATTCTAAGAAATTCATATGTTAGGATGCTGGGAGATGAATGGGATGCTGCAAGGAGATGAATCTTGATCTCCTACAACTCCCATCTCAATACAGCATCCCTACTTAAAGCCATCTCGGACTTAGTCGATTTTTCAGAAATTCTAAGAAATTCATATGTAAGGATGCTGGGAGATGAATGGGATGCTGCATGGAGATGAATCTTGATCTCCTACATCTCCCATTTCAATACAGCATCCCTACTTAAAGGCATCTCGGACTTAGTCGATTTTTCATAAATTCATAGAAATTCATATGTTAGGATGCTGGGAGATGAATGGGATGCTGCATGGAGATGAATCTTGATCTTCTTCATCTCCCATCTTAATACAGCATCCCTACTTAAAGGCATCTCGGACTTAGTCGATTTTTCATAAATTCTAAGAAATTCATATGTAAGGATGCTGGGAGATGAATGGGATGCTGCGTGGAGATGAATCTTGATCTCCTACAACTCCCATCTTAATACAGCATCCCTACTTAAAGCCATCTCGGACTTAGTCGATTTTTCAGAAATTCTAAGAAATTCATATGTTAGGATGCTGGGAGATGAATGGGATGCTGCAAGGAGATGAATCTTGATCTCCTACATCTCCCATCTCAATACAGCATCCCTACTTAAAGGCATCTCGGACTTAGTCGATTTTTCATAAATTCATAGAAATTCATATGTTAGGATGCTGGGAGATGAATGGGATGCTGCATGGAGATGAATCTTGATCTTCTTCATCTCCCATCTTAATACAGCATCCCTACTTAGAGACATCTCGGACTTAGTCGATTTTTCATAAATTCATAGAAATTCATATGTTAGGATGCTGGGAGATGAATGGGATGCTGCATGGAGATGAATCTTGATCTTCTTCATCTCCCATCTTAATACAGCATCCCTACTTAAAGGCATCTCGGACTAAGTCGATTTTTCATAAATTCTAAGAAATTCATATGTTAGGATGCTGCGAGATGAATGGGATGCTGCATTGAGATGAATCTTGATCTTCTTCATCTCCCATCTTAATACAGCATCCCTACTTAAAGGCATCTCGGACTTAGTCGATTTTTCATAAATTCTAAGAAAAACATATGTTAGGATGCTGCGAGATGAATGGGATGCTGCATGGAGATGAATCTTGATCTTCTACATCTCCCATCTTAATACAGCATCCCTACTTAAATGCATCTCGGACTTAGTCGATTTTTCATAAATTCTAAGAAAAACATATGTTAGGATGCTGCGAGATGAATGGGGCGCTGCATGGAGATGAATCTTGATCTTCTCTATCTCCCATCTCAATACAGCATCCCTACTTAAAGGCATCTCGGACTTAGTCGATTTTTCATAAATTCTAAGAAAAACATATGTTAGGATGCTGCGAGATGAATGATATGCTGCATGGAGATGAATCTTGATCTTCTTCATCTCCCATCTTAATACAGCATCCCTACTTGACGACATCTCGGACTAAGTCGATTTTTCATAAATTCTAAGAAAAACATATGTAAGGATGCTGCGAGATGAATGGGATGCTGCATGGAGATGAATCTTGATCTTCTTCATCTCCCGTCTCAATACAGCATCCCTACTTGAAGGCATCTCGGACTTAGTCGATTTTTCATAAATTCTAAGAAAAACATATGTTAGGATGCTGCGAGATGAATGATATGCTGCAAGGAGATGAATCTTGATCTTCTTCATCTCCCATTTAATACAGCATCCCTACTTAAATGCATCTCGGACTTAGTCGATTTTTCATAAATTCTAAGAAAAACATATGTTAGGATGCTGCGAGATGAATGGGGCGCTGCATGGAGATGAATCTTGATCTTCTCTATCTCCCATCTCAATACAGCATCCCTACTTAAAGGCATCTCGGACTTAGTCGATTTTTCATAAATTCTAAGAAAAACATATGTTAGGATGCTGCGAGATGAATGATATGCTGCATGGAGATGAATCTTGATCTTCTTCATCTCCCATCTTAATACAGCATCCCTACTTGACGACATCTCGGACTAAGTCGATTTTTCATAAATTCTAAGAAAAACATATGTAAGGATGCTGCGAGATGAATGGGATGCTGCATGGAGATGAATCTTGATCTTCTTCATCTCCCATCTTAATGCAGCATCCCTACTTAAAGGCATCTCGGACTTAGTCGATTTTTCATAAATTCTAAGAAAAACATATGTTAGCATGCTGCGAGATGAATGATATGCTGCAAGGAGATGAATCTTGATCTTCTTCATCTCCCATCTTAATACAGCATCCCTACTTAAAGGCATCTCTGACTTAGTCTATTTTTCATAAATTCTAAGAAAAACATATGTTAGGATGCTGCGAGATGAATGGGATGCTGCATGGAGATGAATCTTGATCTTCTACATCTCCCATCTTAATACAGCATCCCTTCTTAAAGGCATCTCGGACTTAGTCGATTTTTCATAAATTCATAGAAATTCATATGTTAGGACGCTGGGAGATGAATGGGATGCTGCATGGAGATGAATCTTGATCTTCTACATCTCCCATCTTAATACAGCATCCCTTCTTAAAGGCATCTCGGACTTAGTCGATTTTTCATAAATTCTACGAAAAACATATGTTAGGATGCTGCGAGATGAATGGGATGCTGCATGGAGATGAATCTTGATCTTCTTCATCTCCCATCTTAATACAGCATCCCTAATTAAAGGCATCTCGGACTTAGTCGATTTTTCATAAATTCCAAGAAAAACATATGTTAGGATGCTGCGAGATGAATGGGATGCTGCATGGAGATGAATCTTGATCTTCTTCATCTCCCATCTTAATACAGCATCCCTACTTAAAGGCATCTCGGACTTAGTCGATTTTTCATAAATTCTTAGAAATTCATATGTAAGGATGCTGCGAGATGAATGGGATGCTGCATGGAGATGAATCTTGATCTTCTTCATCCCCCATCTCAATACAGCATCCCTGCTTAAAGGCATCTCGGACTTAGTCGATTTTTCATAAATTCTAAGAAAAACATATGTTAGGATGCTGCGAGATGAATGGGATGCTGCATGGAGATGAATCTCGATCTTCTATATCTCCCATCTTAATACAGCATCCCTACTTAAAGGCATCTCGGACTTAGTCGATTTTCCATAAATTCTAAGAAAAACATATGTTAGGATGCTGGGAGATGAATGAGATGCTGCATGGAGATGAATCTTGATCTTCTTCATCTCCCATCTTAATACAGCATCCCTACTTAAAGGCATCTCGGACTTAGTCGATTTTTCATAAATTCTTAGAAATTCATATGTAAGGATGCTGCGAGATGAATGGGATGCTGCATGGAGATGAATCTTGATCTTCTTCATCTCCCATCTCAATACAGCATCCCTGCTTAAAGGCATCTCGGACTAAGTCGATTTTTCATAAATTCTAAGAAAAACATATGTTAGGATGCTGCGAGATGAATGGGATGCTGCATGGAGATGAATCTCGATCTTCTTCATCTCCCATCTTAATACAGCATCCCTACTTAAAGGCATCTCGGACTTAGTCGATTTTTAATAAATTCTAAGAAAAACATATGTTAGGATGCTGCGAGATGAATAGGATGCTGCATGGAGATGAATCTTGATCTTCTTCATCTGCCATCTTAATACAGCATCCCTACTTAAAGGCATCTCGGACTTAGTCGATTTTTCATAAATTCTAAGAAAAACATATGTAAGGATGCTGGGAGATGAATGATATGCTGCATGGAGATGAATCTTGATCTTCTACATCTCCCATCTCAATACAGCATCCCTACTTAAAGGCATCTCGGACTTAGTCGATTTTTCATAAATTCATAGAAATTCATATGTTAGGATGCTGGGAGATGAATGGGATGCTGCATGGAGATGAATCTTGATCTTCTACATCTCCCATCTTAATACAGCATCCCTTCTTAAAGGCATCTCGGACTTAGTCGATTTTTCATAAATTCTACGAAAAACATATGTTAGGATGCTGCGAGATGAATGGGATGCTGCATGGAGATGAATCTTGATCTTCTTCATCTCCCATCTTAATACAGCATCCCTACTTAAAGGCATCTCGGACTTAGTCGATTTTTCATAAATTCTAAGAAATTCACATGTAAGGATGCTGCGAGATGAATGGGATGCTGCATGGAGATGAATCTTGATCTTCTTCATCTCCCATCTCAATACAGCATCCCTGCTTAAAGGCATCTCGGACTTAGTCGATTTTTCATAAATTCTAAGAAAAACATATGTTAGGATGCTGCGAGATGAATGGGATGCTGCATGGAGATGAATCTCGATCTTCTATATCTCCCATCTTAATACAGCATCCCTACGTAAAGGCATCTCGGACTTAGTCGATTTTTCATAAATTCTAAGAAAAACATATGTTAGGATGCTGCGAGATGAATGGGATGCTGTATGGAGAAGAATCTTGATCTTCTTCATCTCCCATCTTAAACCAGCATCCCTACTTAAAGGCATCTCGGACTTAGTCGATTTTTCATAAATTCTAAGAAAAACATATGTAAGGATGCTGGGAGATGAATGGGATGCTGCATGGAGATGAATCTTGATCTTCTTCATCTCCCATCTTAATACAGCATCCCTACTTAAAGGCATCTCGGACTTAGTCGATTTTTCATAAATTCATAGAAATTCATATGTTAGGATGCTGGGAGATGAATGGGATGCTGCATGGAGATGAATCTTGATCTTCTACATCTCCCATCTTAATACAGCATCCCTTCTTAAACGCATCTCGGACTTAGTCGATTTTTGATAAATTCTAAGAAATTCATATGTTAGGATGCTGCGAGATGAATGGGATGCTGCATGGAGATGAATCTTGATCTTCTTTATCTCCCATCTCAATACAGCATCCCTACTTGAAGGCATCTCGGACTTAGTCGATTTTTCATAAATTCTAAGAAATTCATATGTTAGGATGCTGCGAGATGAATGGGATGCTGCATGGAGATGAATCTTGATCTTCTTCATCTCCCATCTCAATACAGCATCCCTACTTAAAGGCATCTCGGACTTAGTTGATTTTTCATAAATTCTAAGAAAAACATATGTTAGGATGCTGCGAGATGAATGGGATGCTGCATGGAGATGAATCTTGATCTTCTTTATCTCCCATCTCAATACAGCATCCCTACTTGAAGGCATCTCGGACTTAGTCGATTTTTCATAAATTCTAAGAAAAACATATGTTAGGATGCTGCGAGATGAATGGGATGCTGCATGGAGATGAATCTTGATCTTCTTCATCTCCCATCTTAATACAGCATCCCTACTTAAAGGCATCGCGGACTTATCGATTTTTCATAAATTCTAAGAAAAACCATATGTTAGGATGCTGCGAGATGAATGGGATGCTGCATGGAGATGAATCATGATCTTCTTCATCTCCCATTTTAATACAGCATCCCTACTTATAGGCATCTCGGACTAAGTCGATTTTTCATAAATTCTAAGAAATTCATATGTTAGGATGCTGCGAGATGAATAGGATGCTGCATGGAGATGAATCTTGATCTTCTTCATCTCCCATCTTAATACAGCATCCCTAATTAAAGGCATCTCGGACTAAGTCGATTTTTCATAAATTCTAAGAAATTCATATGTTAGGATGCTGCGAGATGAATAGGATGCTGCATGGAGATGAATCTTGATCTTCATCATCTCCCATCTTAATACAGCATCCCTACTTAAAGGCATCTCGGACTTAGTCGATTTTTCATAAATTCTGAGAAATTGATATGTTAGGATGCTGCGAGATGAATGGGATGCTGCATGGAGATGCATCTTGATCTTCTACATCTCCCATCTTAATACAGCATCCCTACTTAAATGCATCTCTGACTTAGTCTATTTTTCATAAATTCTAAGAAAAACATATGTTAGGATGCTGCGAGATGAATGGGATGCTGCATGGAGATGAATCTTGATCTTCTTCATCTCCCATCTTAATACAGCATTCCTACTTACAGGCATCTCGGACTTAGTCGAATTTTCATAAAATCTAAGAAAAACATATGTTAGGATGCTGCGAGATGAATGGGATGCTGCATGGAGATGAATCTTGATCTCCTACATCTCCCATCCCAATACAGCATCCCTACTTAAAGGCATCTCTGACTTAGTCTATTTTTCATAAATTCTAAGAAAAACATATGTTAGGATGCTGCGAGATGAATGGGATGCTGCATGGAGATGAATCTTGATCTTCTACATCTCCCATCTTAATACAGCATCCCTACTTAAATGCATCTCGGACTTAGTCGATTTTTCATAAATTCTAAGAAAAACATATGTTAGGATGCTGCGAGATGAATTAGGCGCTGCATGGAGATGAATCTTGATCTTCTCTATCTCCCATCTCAATACAGCATCCCTACTTAAAGGCATCTCGGACTTAGTCGATTTTTCATAAATTCTAAGAAAAACATATGTTAGGATGCTGCGAGATGAATGATATGCTGCATGGAGATGAATCTTGATCTTCTTCATCTCCCATCTTAATACAGCATCCCTACTTGACGACATCTCGGACTTAGTCGATTTTTCATAAATTCATAGAAATTCATATGTAAGGATGCTGCGAGATGAATGATATGCTGCATGGAGATGAATCTTGATCTTCTTCATCTCCCATCTTAATACAGCATCCCTACTTAAAGGCATCTCTGACTTAGTCTATTTTTCATAAATTCTAAGAAAAACATATGTTAGGATGCTGCGAGATGAATGGGATGCTGCATGGAGATGAATCTTGATCTTCTACATCTCCCATCTTAATACAGCATCCCTTCTTAAAGGCATCTCGGACTTAGTCGATTTTTCATAAATTCATAGAAATTCATATGTTAGGACGCTGGGAGATGAATGGGATGCTGCATGGAGATGAATCTTGATCTTCTACATCTCCCATCTTAATACAGCATCCCTTCTTAAAGGCATCTCGGACTTAGTCGATTTTTCATAAATTCTACGAAAAACATATGTTAGGATGCTGCGAGATGAATGGGATGCTGCATGGAGATGAATCTTGATCTTCTTCATCTCCCATCTTAATACAGCATCCCTAATTAAAGGCATCTCGGACTTAGTCGATTTTTCATAAATTCCAAGAAAAACATATGTTAGGATGCTGCGAGATGAATGGGATGCTGCATGGAGATGAATCTTGATCTTCTTCATCTCCCATCTTAATACAGCATCCCTACTTAAAGGCATCTCGGACTTAAACGATTTTTCATAAATTCTTAGAAATTCATACGTAAGGATGCTGCGAGATGAATGGGATGCTGCATGGAGATGAATCTTGATCTTCTTCATCTCCCAACTCAATACAGCATCCCTGCTTAAAGGCATCTCGGACTTAGTCGATTTTTCATAAATTCTAAGAAAAACATATGTTAGGATGCTGCGAGATGAATGGGATGCTGCATGGAGATGAATCTTGATCTTCTTCATCTCCCATCTTAATACAGCATTCCTACTTACAGGCATCTCGGACTTAGTCGAATTTTCATAAAATCTAAGAAAAACATATGTTAGGATGCTGCGAGATGAATGGGATGCTGCATGGAGATGAATCTTGATCTCCTACATCTCCCATCCCAATACAGCATCCCTACTTAAAGGCATCTCTGACTTAGTCTATTTTTCATAAATTCTAAGAAAAACATATGTTAGGATGCTGCGAGATGAATGGGATGCTGCATGGAGATGAATCTTGATCTTCTACATCTCCCATCTTAATACAGCATCCCTACTTAAATGCATCTCGGACTTAGTCGATTTTTCATAAATTCTAAGAAAAACATATGTTAGGATGCTGCGAGATGAATGGGGCGCTGCATGGAGATGAATCTTGATCTTCTCTATCTCCCATCTCAATACAGCATCCCTACTTAAAGGCATCTCGGACTTAGTCGATTTTTCATAAATTCTAAGAAAAACATATGTTAGGATGCTGCGAGATGAATGATATGCTGCATGGAGATGAATCTTGATCTTCTTCATCTCCCATCTTAATACAGCATCCCTACTTGACGACATCTCGGACTAAGTCGATTTTTCATAAATTCTAAGAAAAACATATGTAAGGATGCTGCGAGATGAATGGGATGCTGCATGGAGATGAATCTTGATCTTCTTCATCTCCCATCTCAATACAGCATCCCTACTTGAAGGCATCTCGGACTTAGTCGATTTTTCATAAATTCTAAGAAAAACATATGTTAGGATGCTGCGAGATGAATGATATGCTGCAAGGAGATGAATCTTGATCTTCTTCATCTCCCATCTTAATACAGCATCCCTACTTAAATGCATCTCGGACTTAGTCGATTTTTCATAAATTCTAAGAAAAACATATGTTAGGATGCTGCGAGATGAATGGGGCGCTGCATGGAGATGAATCTTGATCTTCTCTATCTCCCATCTCAATACAGCATCCCTACTTAAAGGCATCTCGGACTTAGTCGATTTTTCATAAATTCTAAGAAAAACATATGTTAGGATGCTGCGAGATGAATGATATGCTGCATGGAGATGAATCTTGATCTTCTTCATCTCCCATCTTAATACAGCATCCCTACTTGACGACATCTCGGACTAAGTCGATTTTTCATAAATTCTAAGAAAAACATATGTAAGGATGCTGCGAGATGAATGGGATGCTGCATGGAGATGAATCTTGATCTTCTTCATCTCCCATCTTAATGCAGCATCCCTACTTAAAGGCATCTCGGACTTAGTCGATTTTTCATAAATTCTAAGAAAAACATATGTTAGGATGCTGCGAGATGAATGATATGCTGCAAGGAGATGAATCTTGATCTTCTTCATCTCCCATCTTAATACAGCATCCCTACTTAAAGGCATCTCTGACTTAGTCTATTTTTCATAAATTCTAAGAAAAACATATGTTAGGATGCTGCGAGATGAATGGGATGCTGCATGGAGATGAATCTTGATCTTCTACATCTCCCATCTTAATACAGCATCCCTTCTTAAAGGCATCTCGGACTTAGTCGATTTTTCATAAATTCATAGAAATTCATATGTTAGGACGCTGGGAGATGAATGGGATGCTGCATGGAGATGAATCTTGATCTTCTACATCTCCCATCTTAATACAGCATCCCTTCTTAAAGGCATCTCGGACTTAGTCGATTTTTCATAAATTCTACGAAAAACATATGTTAGGATGCTGCGAGATGAATGGGATGCTGCATGGAGATGAATCTTGATCTTCTTCATCTCCCATCTTAATACAGCATCCCTAATTAAAGGCATCTCGGACTTAGTCGATTTTTCATAAATTCCAAGAAAAACATATGTTAGGATGCTGCGAGATGAATGGGATGCTGCATGGAGATGAATCTTGATCTTCTTCATCTCCCATCTTAATACAGCATCCCTACTTAAAGGCATCTCGGACTTAGTCGATTTTTCATAAATTCTTAGAAATTCATATGTAAGGATGCTGCGAGATGAATGGGATGCTGCATGGAGATGAATCTTGATCTTCTTCATCCCCCATCTCAATACAGCATCCCTGCTTAAAGGCATCTCGGACTTAGTCGATTTTTCATAAATTCTAAGAAAAACATATGTTAGGATGCTGCGAGATGAATGGGATGCTGCATGGAGATGAATCTCGATCTTCTATATCTCCCATCTTAATACAGCATCCCTACTTAAAGGCATCTCGGACTTAGTCGATTTTCCATAAATTCTAAGAAAAACATATGTTAGGATGCTGGGAGATGAATGAGATGCTGCATGGAGATGAATCTTGATCTTCTTCATCTCCCATCTTAATACAGCATCCCTACTTAAAGGCATCTCGGACTTAGTCGATTTTTCATAAATTCTTAGAAATTCATATGTAAGGATGCTGCGAGATGAATGGGATGCTGCATGGAGATGAATCTTGATCTTCTTCATCTCCCATCTCAATACAGCATCCCTGCTTAAAGGCATCTCGGACTAAGTCGATTTTTCATAAATTCTAAGAAAAACATATGTTAGGATGCTGCGAGATGAATGGGATGCTGCATGGAGATGAATCTTGATCTTCTTCATCTCCCATCTTAATACAGCATCCCTAATTAAAGGCATCTCGGACTTAGTCGATTTTTCATAAATTCCAAGAAAAACATATGTTAGGATGCTGCGAGATGAATGGGATGCTGCATGGAGATGAATCTTGATCTCCTACATCTCCCATCTCAATACAGCATCCCTACGTAAAGGCATCTCGGACTAAGTCGATTTTTTATAAATTCTAAGAAATTCATATGTTAGGATGCTGGGAGATGCATGGGATGCTGCATGGAGATGAATCTTGATCTCCTACATCTCCCATCTCAATACAGCATCCCTACTTAAAGGCATCTCGGACTTAGTCGATTTTTCATAAATTCTAAGAAATTCATATGTAAGGATGCTGCGAGATGAATGGGATGCTGCATGGAGATTAATCTTGATCTTCTTCATCTCCCATCTTAATACAGCATCACTACTTAAAGGCATTTCGGACTTAGTCGATTTTTCATAAATTCTAAGAAAAACATATGTTAGGATGCTGGGAGATAAATAAGATGCTGCATGGAGATGAATCTTGATCTTCTTCATCTCCCGTCTCAATACAGCATCCCTACTTAAAGGCATCTCGGACTTAGTCGATTTTTCATAACTTTTAAGAAAAACATATGTTAGGATGCTGCGAGATGCATTGGATGCTGCATGGAGATGAATCTTGATCTCCTACATCTCCCATCTCAATACAGCATCCCTACTTAAAGCCATCTCGGACTTAGTCGATTTTTCATAAATTCTAAGAAATTCATATGTTAGGATGCTGGGAGATGCATGGGATGCTGCATGGAGATGAATCTTGATCTCCTACATCTCCCATCTCAATACAGCATCCCTACTTAAAGGCATCTAGGACTTAGTCGATTTTTCATAAATTCTAAGAAAAACATATGTTAGGATGCTGCGAGATGAACGGGATGCTGCATGGAGATGAATCTTGATCTTCTTCATCTCCCATCTTAATACAGCATCCCTACTGAAAGGCATCTCGGACTTAGTCGAATTTTCATAAATTCTAAGAAAAACATATGTAAGGATGCTGCGAGATGTATGGGATGCTGCATGGAGATGAATCTTGATCTTCTTCATCTCCCATCTTAATACAGCATCCCTACTTAAAGGCATCTCGGACTTAGTCGATTTTTCATAAATTGTAAGAAAAACATATGTTAGGATGCTGCAAGATGAATGGGATGCTGCATGGAGATGAATCTTGATCTTCTTCATCTCCCATCTTAATACAGCATCAATACCTAAAGGCATCTCGGACTTAGTCGATTTTTCATAAATTCTAAGAAAAACATATGTAAGGATGCTGCGAGATGAATGGGATGCTGCATTGAGATGAATCTTGATCTTCTTCATCTCCCATCTGAATACAGCATCCCTACTTGAATCATCTCGGACTTAGTCGATTTTTCATAAATTCTAAGAAAAACATATGTTAGGATGCTGCGAGATGAATGGGATGCTGCATGAAGATGAATCTTGATCTTTTTCATCTCCCATCTTAAAACAGCATCCCTACTTAAAGGCATCTCGGACTTAGTCGATTTTTCATAAATTCTAAGAAAAACATATGTTAGGATGCTGCGAGATGAATGGGATGCTGCATGGAGATGAATCTTGATCTTCTACATCTCGTATCTCAATACAGCATCCCTACTTAAAGGCATCTCGGACTAAGTCGATTTTTCATAAATTCTAAGAAAAACATATGTTAGGATGCTGCGAGATGAATGGGATGCTGCATGGAGATGAATCTTGATCTTCTCTATCTCCCATCTCAATACAGCATCCCTACTTAAAGGCATCTCGGACTTAGTCGATTTTTCATAAATTCTAAGAAAAACATATGTTAGGATGCTGCGAGATGAATGATATGCTGCATGGAGATGAATCTTGATCTTCTTCATCTCCCATCTTAATACAGCATCCCTACTTGACGACATCTCGGACTAAGTCGATTTTTCATAAATTCTAAGAAAAACATATGTAAGGATGCTGCGAGATGAATGGGATGCTGCATGGAGATGAATCTTGATCTTCTTCATCTCCCATCTTAATGCAGCATCCCTACTTAAAGGCATCTCGGACTTAGTCGATTTTTCATAAATTCTAAGAAAAACATATGTTAGGATGCTGCGAGATGAATGATATGCTGCAAGGAGATGAATCTTGATCTTCTTCATCTCCCATCTTAATACAGCATCCCTACTTAAAGGCATCTCTGACTTAGTCTATTTTTCATAAATTCTAAGAAAAACATATGTTAGGATGCTGCGAGATGAATGGGATGCTGCATGGAGATGAATCTTGATCTTCTACATCTCCCATCTTAATACAGCATCCCTTCTTAAAGGCATCTCGGACTTAGTCGATTTTTCATAAATTCATAGAAATTCATATGTTAGGACGCTGGGAGATGAATGGGATGCTGCATGGAGATGAATCTTGATCTTCTACATCTCCCATCTTAATACAGCATCCCTTCTTAAAGGCATCTCGGACTTAGTCGATTTTTCATAAATTCTACGAAAAACATATGTTAGGATGCTGCGAGATGAATGGGATGCTGCATGGAGATGAATCTTGATCTTCTTCATCTCCCATCTTAATACAGCATCCCTAATTAAAGGCATCTCGGACTTAGTCGATTTTTCATAAATTCCAAGAAAAACATATGTTAGGATGCTGCGAGATGAATGGGATGCTGCATGGAGATGAATCTTGATCTTCTTCATCTCCCATCTTAATACAGCATCCCTACTTAAAGGCATCTCGGACTTAGTCGATTTTTCATAAATTCTTAGAAATTCATATGTAAGGATGCTGCGAGATGAATGGGATGCTGCATGGAGATGAATCTTGATCTTCTTCATCCCCCATCTCAATACAGCATCCCTGCTTAAAGGCATCTCGGACTTAGTCGATTTTTCATAAATTCTAAGAAAAACATATGTTAGGATGCTGCGAGATGAATGGGATGCTGCATGGAGATGAATCTCGATCTTCTATATCTCCCATCTTAATACAGCATCCCTACTTAAAGGCATCTCGGACTTAGTCGATTTTCCATAAATTCTAAGAAAAACATATGTTAGGATGCTGGGAGATGAATGAGATGCTGCATGGAGATGAATCTTGATCTTCTTCATCTCCCATCTTAATACAGCATCCCTACTTAAAGGCATCTCGGACTTAGTCGATTTTTCATAAATTCTTAGAAATTCATATGTAAGGATGCTGCGAGATGAATGGGATGCTGCATGGAGATGAATCTTGATCTTCTTCATCTCCCATCTCAATACAGCATCCCTGCTTAAAGGCATCTCGGACTAAGTCGATTTTTCATAAATTCTAAGAAAAACATATGTTAGGATGCTGCGAGATGAATGGGATGCTGCATGGAGATGAATCTCGATCTTCTTCATCTCCCATCTTAATACAGCATCCCTACTTAAAGGCATCTCGGACTTAGTCGATTTTTAATAAATTCTAAGAAAAACATATGTTAGGATGCTGCGAGATGAATAGGATGCTGCATGGAGATGAATCTTGATCTTCTTCATCTGCCATCTTAATACAGCATCCCTACTTAAAGGCATCTCGGACTTTGTCGATTTTTCATAAATTCTAAGAAAAACATATGTTAGGATGCTGCGAGATGAATGGGATGCTGCATGGAGATAAATCTTGATCTTCTTCATCTCCCATCTCAATACAGCATCCCTACTTAAAGGCATCTCGGACTTAGTCGATTTTTCATAAATTCTAAGAAAAACATATGTAAGGATGCTGGGAGATGAATGATATGCTGCATGGAGATGAATCTTGATCTTCTACATCTCCCATCTCAATACAGCATCCCTACTTAAAGGCATCTCGGACTTAGTCGATTTTTCATAAATTCATAGAAATTCATATGTTAGGATGCTGGGAGATGAATGGGATGCTGCATGGAGATGAATCTTGATCTTCTACATCTCCCATCTTAATACAGCATCCCTTCTTAAAGGCATCTCGGACTTAGTCGATTTTTCATAAATTCTTAGAAATTCATATGTAAGGATGCTGCGAGATGAATGGGATGCTGCATGGAGATGAATCTTGATCTTCTTCATCTCCCATCTCAATACAGCATCCCTGCTTAAAGGCATCTCGGACTAAGTCGATTTTTCATAAATTCTAAGAAAAACATATGTTAGGATGCTGCGAGATGAATGGGATGCTGCATGGAGATGAATCTCGATCTTCTTCATCTCCCATCTTAATACAGCATCCCTACTTAAAGGCATCTCGGACTTAGTCGATTTTTAATAAATTCTAAGAAAAACATATGTTAGGATGCTGCGAGATGAATAGGATGCTGCATGGAGATGAATCTTGATCTTCTTCATCTGCCATCTTAATACAGCATCCCTACTTAAAGGCATCTCGGACTTAGTCGATTTTTCATAAATTCTAAGAAAAACATATGTAAGGATGCTGGGAGATGAATGATATGCTGCATGGAGATGAATCTTGATCTTCTACATCTCCCATCTCAATACAGCATCCCTACTTAAAGGCATCTCGGACTTAGTCGATTTTTCATAAATTCATAGAAATTCATATGTTAGGATGCTGGGAGATGAATGGGATGCTGCATGGAGATGAATCTTGATCTTCTACATCTCCCATCTTAATACAGCATCCCTTCTTAAAGGCATCTCGGACTTAGTCGATTTTTCATAAATTCTACGAAAAACATATGTTAGGATGCTGCGAGATGAATGGGATGCTGCATGGAGATGAATCTTGATCTTCTTCATCTCCCATCTTAATACAGCATCCCTACTTAAAGGCATCTCGGACTTAGTCGATTTTTCATAAATTCTAAGAAATTCACATGTAAGGATGCTGCGAGATGAATGGGATGCTGCATGGAGATGAATCTTGATCTTCTTCATCTCCCATCTCAATACAGCATCCCTGCTTAAAGGCATCTCGGACTTAGTCGATTTTTCATAAATTCTAAGAAAAACATATGTTAGGATGCTGCGAGATGAATGGGATGCTGCATGGAGATGAATCTCGATCTTCTATATCTCCCATCTTAATACAGCATCCCTACGTAAAGGCATCTCGGACTTAGTCGATTTTTCATAAATTCTAAGAAAAACATATGTTAGGATGCTGCGAGATGAATGGGATGCTGTATGGAGAAGAATCTTGATCTTCTTCATCTCCCATCTTAAACCAGCATCCCTACTTAAAGGCATCTCGGACTTAGTCGATTTTTCATAAATTCTAAGAAAAACATATGTAAGGATGCTGGGAGATGAATGGGATGCTGCATGGAGATGAATCTTGATCTTCTTCATCTCCCATCTTAATACAGCATCCCTACTTAAAGGCATCTCGGACTTAGTCGATTTTTCATAAATTCATAGAAATTCATATGTTAGGATGCTGGGAGATGAATGGGATGCTGCATGGAGATGAATCTTGATCTTCTACATCTCCCATCTTAATACAGCATCCCTTCTTAAACGCATCTCGGACTTAGTCGATTTTTGATAAATTCTAAGAAATTCATATGTTAGGATGCTGCGAGATGAATGGGATGCTGCATGGAGATGAATCTTGATCTTCTTTATCTCCCATCTCAATACAGCATCCCTACTTGAAGGCATCTCGGACTTAGTCGATTTTTCATAAATTCTAAGAAATTCATATGTTAGGATGCTGCGAGATGAATGGGATGCTGCATGGAGATGAATCTTGATCTTCTTCATCTCCCATCTCAATACAGCATCCCTACTTAAAGGCATCTCGGACTTAGTTGATTTTTCATAAATTCTAAGAAAAACATATGTTAGGATGCTGCGAGATGAATGGGATGCTGCATGGAGATGAATCTTGATCTTCTTTATCTCCCATCTCAATACAGCATCCCTACTTGAAGGCATCTCGGACTTAGTCGATTTTTCATAAATTCTAAGAAAAACATATGTTAGGATGCTGCGAGATGAATGGGATGCTGCATGGAGATGAATCTTGATCTTCTTCATCTCCCATCTTAATACAGCATCCCTACTTAAAGGCATCGCGGACTTATCGATTTTTCATAAATTCTAAGAAAAACCATATGTTAGGATGCTGCGAGATGAATGGGATGCTGCATGGAGATGAATCATGATCTTCTTCATCTCCCATTTTAATACAGCATCCCTACTTATAGGCATCTCGGACTAAGTCGATTTTTCATAAATTCTAAGAAATTCATATGTTAGGATGCTGCGAGATGAATAGGATGCTGCATGGAGATGAATCTTGATCTTCTTCATCTCCCATCTTAATACAGCATCCCTAATTAAAGGCATCTCGGACTAAGTCGATTTTTCATAAATTCTAAGAAATTCATATGTTAGGATGCTGCGAGATGAATAGGATGCTGCATGGAGATGAATCTTGATCTTCATCATCTCCCATCTTAATACAGCATCCCTACTTAAAGGCATCTCGGACTTAGTCGATTTTTCATAAATTCTGAGAAATTGATATGTTAGGATGCTGCGAGATGAATGGGATGCTGCATGGAGATGCATCTTGATCTTCTACATCTCCCATCTTAATACAGCATCCCTACTTAAATGCATCTCTGACTTAGTCTATTTTTCATAAATTCTAAGAAAAACATATGTTAGGATGCTGCGAGATGAATGGGATGCTGCATGGAGATGAATCTTGATCTTCTTCATCTCCCATCTTAATACAGCATTCCTACTTACAGGCATCTCGGACTTAGTCGAATTTTCATAAAATCTAAGAAAAACATATGTTAGGATGCTGCGAGATGAATGGGATGCTGCATGGAGATGAATCTTGATCTCCTACATCTCCCATCCCAATACAGCATCCCTACTTAAAGGCATCTCTGACTTAGTCTATTTTTCATAAATTCTAAGAAAAACATATGTTAGGATGCTGCGAGATGAATGGGATGCTGCATGGAGATGAATCTTGATCTTCTACATCTCCCATCTTAATACAGCATCCCTACTTAAATGCATCTCGGACTTAGTCGATTTTTCATAAATTCTAAGAAAAACATATGTTAGGATGCTGCGAGATGAATTAGGCGCTGCATGGAGATGAATCTTGATCTTCTCTATCTCCCATCTCAATACAGCATCCCTACTTAAAGGCATCTCGGACTTAGTCGATTTTTCATAAATTCTAAGAAAAACATATGTTAGGATGCTGCGAGATGAATGATATGCTGCATGGAGATGAATCTTGATCTTCTTCATCTCCCATCTTAATACAGCATCCCTACTTGACGACATCTCGGACTAAGTCGATTTTTCATAAATTCTAAGAAAAACATATGTAAGGATGCTGCGAGATGAATGGGATGCTGCATGGAGATGAATCTTGATCTTCTTCATCTCCCATCTCAATACAGCATCCCTGCTTAAAGGCATCTCGGACTTAGTCGATTTTTCATAAATTCATAGAAATTCATATGTAAGGATGCTGCGAGATGAATGATATGCTGCATGGAGATGAATCTTGATCTTCTTCATCTCCCATCTTAATACAGCATCCCTACTTAAAGGCATCTCTGACTTAGTCTATTTTTCATAAATTCTAAGAAAAACATATGTTAGGATGCTGCGAGATGAATGGGATGCTGCATGGAGATGAATCTTGATCTTCTACATCTCCCATCTTAATACAGCATCCCTTCTTAAAGGCATCTCGGACTTAGTCGATTTTTCATAAATTCATAGAAATTCATATGTTAGGACGCTGGGAGATGAATGGGATGCTGCATGGAGATGAATCTTGATCTTCTACATCTCCCATCTTAATACAGCATCCCTTCTTAAAGGCATCTCGGACTTAGTCGATTTTTCATAAATTCTACGAAAAACATATGTTAGGATGCTGCGAGATGAATGGGATGCTGCATGGAGATGAATCTTGATCTTCTTCATCTCCCATCTTAATACAGCATCCCTAATTAAAGGCATCTCGGACTTAGTCGATTCTTCATAAATTCCAAGAAAAACATATGTTAGGATGCTGCGAGATGAATGGGATGCTGCATGGAGATGAATCTTGATCTTCTTCATCTCCCATCTTAATACAGCATCCCTACTTAAAGGCATCTCGGACTTAGTCGATTTTTCATAAATTCTTAGAAATTCATACGTAAGGATGCTGCGAGATGAATGGGATGCTGCATGGAGATGAATCTTGATCTTCTTCATCTCCCAACTCAATACAGCATCCCTGCTTAAAGGCATCTCGGACTTAGTCGATTTTTCATAAATTCTAAGAAAAACATATGTTAGGATGCTGCGAGATGAATGGGATGCTGCATGGAGATGAATCTTGATCTTCTTCATCTCCCATCTTAATACAGCATTCCTACTTACAGGCATCTCGGACTTAGTCGAATTTTCATAAAATCTAAGAAAAACATATGTTAGGATGCTGCGAGATGAATGGGATGCTGCATGGAGATGAATCTTGATCTCCTACATCTCCCATCCCAATACAGCATCCCTACTTAAAGGCATCTCTGACTTAGTCTATTTTTCATAAATTCTAAGAAAAACATATGTTAGGATGCTGCGAGATGAATGGGATGCTGCATGGAGATGAATCTTGATCTTCTACATCTCCCATCTTAATACAGCATCCCTACTTAAATGCATCTCGGACTTAGTCGATTTTTCATAAATTCTAAGAAAAACATATGTTAGGATGCTGCGAGATGAATGGGGCGCTGCATGGAGATGAATCTTGATCTTCTCTATCTCCCATCTCAATACAGCATCCCTACTTAAAGGCATCTCGGACTTAGTCGATTTTTCATAAATTCTAAGAAAAACATATGTTAGGATGCTGCGAGATGAATGATATGCTGCATGGAGATGAATCTTGATCTTCTTCATCTCCCATCTTAATACAGCATCCCTACTTGACGACATCTCGGACTAAGTCGATTTTTCATAAATTCTAAGAAAAACATATGTAAGGATGCTGCGAGATGAATGGGATGCTGCATGGAGATGAATCTTGATCTTCTTCATCTCCCATCTCAATACAGCATCCCTACTTGAAGGCATCTCGGACTTAGTCGATTTTTCATAAATTCTAAGAAAAACATATGTTAGGATGCTGCGAGATGAATGATATGCTGCAAGGAGATGAATCTTGATCTTCTTCATCTCCCATCTTAATACAGCATCCCTACTTAAAGGCATCTCTGACTTAGTCTATTTTTCATAAATTCTAAGAAAAACATATGTTAGGATGCTGCGAGATGAATGGGATGCTGCATGGAGATGAATCTTGATCTTCTACATCTCCCATCTTAATACAGCATCCCTTCTTAAAGGCATCTCGGACTTAGTCGATTTTTCATAAATTCTAAGAAAAACATATGTTAGGATGCTGCGAGATGAATGATATGCTGCATGGAGATGAATCTTGATCTTCTTCATCTCCCATCTTAATACAGCATCCCTACTTGACGACATCTCGGACTAAGTCGATTTTTCATAAATTCTAAGAAAAACATATGTAAGGATGCTGCGAGATGAATGGGATGCTGCATGGAGATGAATCTTGATCTTCTTCATCTCCCAACTCAATACAGCATCCCTGCTTAAAGGCATCTCGGACTTAGTCGATTTTTCATAAATTCTAAGAAAAACATATGTTAGGATGCTGCGAGATGAATGGGATGCTGCATGGAGATGAATCTTGATCTTCTTCATCTCCCATCTTAATACAGCATTCCTACTTACAGGCATCTCGGACTTAGTCGAATTTTCATAAATTCTAAGAAAAACATATGTTAGGATGCTGCGAGATGAATGGGATGCTGCATGGAGATGAATCTTGATCTCCTACATCTCCCATCCCAATACAGCATCCCTACTTAAAGGCATCTCTGACTTAGTCTATTTTTCATAAATTCTAAGAAAAACATATGTTAGGATGCTGCGAGATGAATGGGATGCTGCATGGAGATGAATCTTGATCTTCTACATCTCCCATCTTAATACAGCATCCCTACTTAAATGCATCTCGGACTTAGTCGATTTTTCATAAATTCTAAGAAAAACATATGTTAGGATGCTGCGAGATGAATGGGGCGCTGCATGGAGATGAATCTTGATCTTCTCTATCTCCCATCTCAATACAGCATCCCTACTTAAAGGCATCTCGGACTTAGTCGATTTTTCATAAATTCTAAGAAAAACATATGTTAGGATGCTGCGAGATGAATGATATGCTGCATGGAGATGAATCTTGATCTTCTTCATCTCCCATCTTAATACAGCATCCCTACTTGACGACATCTCGGACTAAGTCGATTTTTCATAAATTCTAAGAAAAACATATGTAAGGATGCTGCGAGATGAATGGGATGCTGCATGGAGATGAATCTTGATCTTCTTCATCTCCCATCTCAATACAGCATCCCTACTTGAAGGCATCTCGGACTTAGTCGATTTTTCATAAATTCTAAGAAAAACATATGTTAGGATGCTGCGAGATGAATGATATGCTGCAAGGAGATGAATCTTGATCTTCTTCATCTCCCATCTTAATACAGCATCCCTACTTAAATGCATCTCGGACTTAGTCGATTTTTCATAAATTCTAAGAAAAACATATGTTAGGATGCTGCGAGATGAATGGGGCGCTGCATGGAGATGAATCTTGATCTTCTCTATCTCCCATCTCAATACAGCATCCCTACTTAAAGGCATCTCGGACTTAGTCGATTTTTCATAAATTCTAAGAAAAACATATGTTAGGATGCTGCGAGATGAATGATATGCTGCATGGAGATGAATCTTGATCTTCTTCATCTCCCATCTTAATACAGCATCCCTACTTGACGACATCTCGGACTAAGTCGATTTTTCATAAATTCTAAGAAAAACATATGTAAGGATGCTGCGAGATGAATGGGATGCTGCATGGAGATGAATCTTGATCTTCTTCATCTCCCATCTTAATGCAGCATCCCTACTTAAAGGCATCTCGGACTTAGTCGATTTTTCATAAATTCTAAGAAAAACATATGTTAGGATGCTGCGAGATGAATGATATGCTGCAAGGAGATGAATCTTGATCTTCTTCATCTCCCATCTTAATACAGCATCCCTACTTAAAGGCATCTCTGACTTAGTCTATTTTTCATAAATTCTAAGAAAAACATATGTTAGGATGCTGCGAGATGAATGGGATGCTGCATGGAGATGAATCTTGATCTTCTACATCTCCCATCTTAATACAGCATCCCTTCTTAAAGGCATCTCGGACTTAGTCGATTTTTCATAAATTCATAGAAATTCATATGTTAGGACGCTGGGAGATGAATGGGATGCTGCATGGAGATGAATCTTGATCTTCTACATCTCCCATCTTAATACAGCATCCCTTCTTAAAGGCATCTCGGACTTAGTCGATTTTTCATAAATTCTACGAAAAACATATGTTAGGATGCTGCGCGATGAATGGGATGCTGCATGGAGATGAATCTTGATCTTCTTCATCTCCCATCTTAATACAGCATCCCTAATTAAAGGCATCTCGGACTTAGTCGATTTTTCATAAATTCCAAGAAAAACATATGTTAGGATGCTGCGAGATGAATGGGATGCTGCATGGAGATGAATCTTGATCTTCTTCATCTCCCATCTTAATACAGCATCCCTACTTAAAGGCATCTCGGACTTAGTCGATTTTTCATAAATTCTTAGAAATTCATATGTAAGGATGCTGCGAGATGAATGGGATGCTGCATGGAGATGAATCTTGATCTTCTTCATCCCCCATCTCAATACAGCATCCCTGCTTAAAGGCATCTCGGACTTAGTCGATTTTTCATAAATTCTAAGAAAAACATATGTTAGGATGCTGCGAGATGAATGGGATGCTGCATGGAGATGAATCTCGATCTTCTATATCTCCCATCTTAATACAGCATCCCTACTTAAAGGCATCTCGGACTTAGTCGATTTTCCATAAATTCTAAGAAAAACATATGTTAGGATGCTGGGAGATGAATGAGATGCTGCATGGAGATGAATCTTGATCTTCTTCATCTCCCATCTTAATACAGCATCCCTACTTAAAGGCATCTCGGACTTAGTCGATTTTTCATAAATTCTTAGAAATTCATATGTAAGGATGCTGCGAGATGAATGGGATGCTGCATGGAGATGAATCTTGATCTTCTTCATCTCCCATCTCAATACAGCATCCCTGCTTAAAGGCATCTCGGACTAAGTCGATTTTTCATAAATTCTAAGAAAAACATATGTTAGGATGCTGCGAGATGAATGGGATGCTGCATGGAGATGAATCTCGATCTTCTTCATCTCCCATCTTAATACAGCATCCCTACTTAAAGGCATCTCGGACTTAGTCGATTTTTAATAAATTCTAAGAAAAACATATGTTAGGATGCTGCGAGATGAATAGGATGCTGCATGGAGATGAATCTTGATCTTCTTCATCTGCCATCTTAATACAGCATCCCTACTTAAAGGCATCTCGGACTTTGTCGATTTTTCATAAATTCTAAGAAAAACATATGTTAGGATGCTGCGAGATGAATGGGATGCTGCATGGAGATAAATCTTGATCTTCTTCATCTCCCATCTCAATACAGCATCCCTACTTAAAGGCATCTCGGACTTAGTCGATTTTTCATAAATTCTAAGAAAAACATATGTAAGGATGCTGGGAGATGAATGATATGCTGCATGGAGATGAATCTTGATCTTCTACATCTCCCATCTCAATACAGCATCCCTACTTAAAGGCATCTCGGACTTAGTCGATTTTTCATAAATTCATAGAAATTCATATGTTAGGATGCTGGGAGATGAATGGGATGCTGCATGGAGATGAATCTTGATCTTCTACATCTCCCATCTTAATACAGCATCCCTTCTTAAAGGCATCTCGGACTTAGTCGATTTTTCATAAATTCTACGAAAAACATATGTTAGGATGCTGCGAGATGAATGGGATGCTGCATGGAGATGAATCTTGATCTTCTTCATCTCCCATCTTAATACAGCATCCCTACTTAAAGGCATCTCGGACTTAGTCGATTTTTCATAAATTCTAAGAAATTCACATGTAAGGATGCTGCGAGATGAATGGGATGCTGCATGGAGATGAATCTTGATCTTCTTCATCTCCCATCTCAATACAGCATCCCTGCTTAAAGGCATCTCGGACTTAGTCGATTTTTCATAAATTCTAAGAAAAACATATGTTAGGATGCTGCGAGATGAATGGGATGCTGCATGGAGATGAATCTCGATCTTCTATATCTCCCATCTTAATACAGCATCCCTACGTAAAGGCATCTCGGACTTAGTCGATTTTTCATAAATTCTAAGAAAAACATATGTTAGGATGCTGCGAGATGAATGGGATGCTGTATGGAGAAGAATCTTGATCTTCTTCATCTCCCATCTTAAACCAGCATCCCTACTTAAAGGCATCTCGGACTTAGTCGATTTTTCATAAATTCTAAGAAATTCATCTGTTAGGATGCTGCGAGATGAATGGGATGCTGCATGGAGATGAATCTTGATCTTCTTCATCTCCCATCTTAATACAGCATCCCTAATTAAACGCATCTCGGACTTAGTCGATTTTTGATAAATTCTAAGAAATTCATATGTTAGGATGCTGCGAGATGAATGGGATGCTGCATGGAGATGAATCTTGATCTTCTTTATCTCCCATCTCAATACAGCATCCCTACTTGAAGGCATCTCGGACTTAGTCGATTTTTCATAAATTCTAAGAAATTCATATGTTAGGATGCTGCGAGATGAATGGGATGCTGCATGGAGATGAATCTTGATCTTCTTCATCTCCCATCTCAATACAGCATCCCTACTTAAAGGCATCTCGGACTTAGTTGATTTTTCATAAATTCTAAGAAAAACATATGTTAGGATGCTGCGAGATGAATGGGATGCTGCATGGAGATGAATCTTGATCTTCTTTATCTCCCATCTCAATACAGCATCCCTACTTGAAGGCATCTCGGACTTAGTCGATTTTTCATAAATTCTAAGAAAAACATATGTTAGGATGCTGCGAGATGAATGGGATGCTGCATGGAGATGAATCTTGATCTTCTTCATCTCCCATCTTAATACAGCATCCCTACTTAAAGGCATCGCGGACTTATCGATTTTTCATAAATTCTAAGAAAAACCATATGTTAGGATGCTGCGAGATGAATGGGATGCTGCATGGAGATGAATCATGATCTTCTTCATCTCCCATTTTAATACAGCATCCCTACTTATAGGCATCTCGGACTAAGTCGATTTTTCATAAATTCTAAGAAATTCATATGTTAGGATGCTGCGAGATGAATAGGATGCTGCATGGAGATGAATCTTGATCTTCTTCATCTCCCATCTTAATACAGCATCCCTACTTAAAGGCAACTCGGACTTAGTCGATTTTTCATAAATTCTGAGAAATTCATATGTTAGGATGCTGCGAGATGAATAGGATGCTGTATGGAGATGAATCTTGATCTTCTCCATCTCCCATCTTAATACAGCATCCCTACTTAAAGGCATCTCGGACTTAGTTGATTTTTCATAAATTCTAAGAAATTCATATGTTCGGATGCTGCGAGATGAATAGGATGCTGCATGGAGATGAATCTTGATCTTCTTCATCTCCCATCTTAATACAGCATCCCTACTTAAAGGCAACTCGGACTTAGTCGATTTTTCATAAATTCTGAGAAATTCATATGTTAGGATGCTGCGAGATGAATAGGATGCTGCATGGAGATGAATCTTGATCTTCTTCATCTCCCATCTTAATACAGCATCCCTACTTAAAGGCAACTCGGACTCAGTCGATTTTTCATAAATTCTGAGAAATTCATATGTTAGGATGCTGCGAGATGAATGGGATGCTGCATGGAGATGAATCTTGATCTCCTACATCTCCCATCTCAATACAGCATCCCTACTTAAAGGCATCTCGGACTTAGTCGATTTTTCATAAATTCTAAGAAATTCATATGTTAGGATGCTGGGAGATGAATGGGATGCTGCATGGAGATAAATCTTGATCTTCTTCAACTCCCATCTTAATACAGCATCCCTACTTAAAGGCATCTCGGACTTAGTCGATTTTTCATAAATTCTCAGAAAAACATATGTAAGGGTGCTGCGAGATGAATTGGATGCTGCATGGAGATGAATCTTGATCTTCTTCATCTCCCATCTTAATACAGCATCCCTACTTAAAGGCATCTCGGACTTAGTCGATTTTTCATAAATTCTATGAAAAACATGTGTTAGGATGCTGGGAGATGAATGGGATGCTGCATGGAGATGCATCTTGATCTTCTTCATCTCCCATCTTAATACAGCATCCCTACTTAAAGGCATCTCGGACTTAGTCGATTTTTTATAAATTCTAAGAAAAACATATGTTAGGATGCTGGGAGATGAATGGGATGCTGCATGGTGATGAATCTTGATCTTCTTCATCTCCCATCTTAATACAGCATCCCTACTTAAAGGCATCTCGGACTTAGTCGATTTTTCATAAATTCATCGAAAAACATATGTTAGGATGCTGGGAGATGAATGGGATGCTGCATGGAGATGAATTTTGATCTTGTTCATCTCCCATCTTAATACAGCATCCCTTTTTAAACGCATCTCGGACTTAGTCGATTTTTCATAAATTCTAAGAAAAACATATGTTAGGATGCTGCGAGATGAATGAGATGCTGCATGGAGATGAATCTTGATCTTCTTCATCTTCCATCTCATTACAGCATCCCTACTTAAACGCATCTCGGACTTAGTCGATTTTTCATAAATTCTTAGAAAAACATATGTTTGGATGCTGCGAGATGAATGGGATGCTGCATGGAGATGAATCTTGATCTTCTTCATCTCCCGTCCTAATACAGCATCCCTACTTAAAGGCATCTCGGACTGAGTCGATTTTTCATAAATTCATAGAAAAACATATGTTAGGATGCTGGGAGATGAATGGGATGCTGCATGGAGATGAATCTTGATCTTCATCATCTCCCATCTTAATACAGCATCCCTACTTAAAGGCATCTCGGACTTAGTCGATTTTTCATAAATTCTAAGAAATTGATATGTTAGGATGCTGCGAGATGAATGGGATGCTGCATGGAGATGCATCTTGATCTTCTACATCTAACATCTCAATACAGCATCCCTACTTAAAGGCATCTCTGACTTAGTCTATTTTTCATAAATTCTATGAAAAACATATGTTAGGATGCTGGGAGATGAATGGGATGCTGCATGGAGATGAATCTTGATCTTCGTCATCTCCAATCTTAATACAGCATCCCTACTTAAAGGCATCTCGGACTTAGTCGATTTTTCATAAATTCTAAGAAAAACATATGTTAGGATGCTGCGAGATGAATAAGATGCTGCATGGAGATGAATCTTGATCTTCTTCATCTCCCATCTTAATACAGCATCCCTACTTGAAGGCATCTCGGACTTAGCCGATTTTTCATAAATTCTAAGAAATTCATATGTTAGGATCCTGCGAGATGAATGGGATGCTGCATGGAGATGAATCTTGATCTCCTACATCTCCCATCTCAATACAGCATCCCTTATTAAAGGCATCTCGGACTTAGTCGATTTTTCATAAATTCTAAGAAATTCATATGTTAGGATGCTGGGGGATGAATGAGATGCTGCATGGAGATGAATCTTGATCTTCCTCATCTCCCATCTTAATACAGCATCCCTACTTAAAGGCATCTCGGACTTAGCCGATTTTTCATAAAATCTAAGAAAAACATATGTTAGGATTCTGGGAGATGAATGGGATGCTGCATGGAGATGAATCTTGATCTTCTTCATCTCCCATCTTAATACAGCATCCCTACTTAAATGCATCTCGGACTTAGTCGATTTTTCATAAATTCTAAGAAAAACATATGTTAGGATGCTGCGAGATGAATAAGATGCTGCATGGAGATGAATCTTGATCTTCTTCATCTCCCATCTTAATACAGCATCCCTACTTGAAGGCATCTCGGACTTAGCCGATTTTTCATAAATTCTAAGAAATTCATATGTTAGGATCCTGCGAGATGAATGGGATGCTGCATGGAGATGAATCTTGATCTCCTACATCTCCCATCTCAATACAGCATCCCTTATTAAATGCATCTCGGACTTAGTCGATTTTTCATAAATTCTAAGAAATTCATATGTTAGGATGCTGGGGGATGAATGAGATGCTGCATGGAGATGAATCTTGATCTTCCTCATCTCCCATCTTAATACAGCATCCCTACTTAAAGGCATCTCGGACTTAGTCGATTTTTCATAAATTCTAAGAAAAACATATGTTAGGATACTGCGAGATGAATGGGATGCTGCATGGAGATGAATCTTGATCTTCTTCATCTCCCATCTTAATACAGCATCCCTACTTAAATGCATCTCGGACTTAGTCGATTTTTCATAAATTCTAAGAAAAACATATGTTAGGATGCTGCGAGATGAGTGGGATGCTGCATGGAGATGAATCTTGATCTTCTTCATCTCCCATCTTAATACAGCATCCCTACTTAAAGGCATCTCGGACTTAGTCGATTTTTCATAAATTCTAAGAAATTCATATGTTAGGATGCTGGGAGATGAATGGGATGCTGCAAGGAGATGAATCTTGATCTCCTACAACTCCCATCTCAATACAGCATCCCTACTTAAAGCCATCTCGGACTTAGTCGATTTTTCAGAAATTCTAAGAAATTCATATGTAAGGATGCTGGGAGATGAATGGGATGCTGCATGGAGATGAATCTTGATCTCCTACATCTCCCATTTCAATACAGCATCCCTACTTAAAGGCATCTCGGACTTAGTCGATTTTTCATAAATTCATAGAAATTCATATGTTAGGATGCTGGGAGATGAATGGGATGCTGCATGGAGATGAATCTTGATCTTCTTCATCTCCCATCTTAATACAGCATCCCTACTTAAAGGCATCTCGGACTTAGTCGATTTTTCATAAATTCTAAGAAATTCATATGTAAGGATGCTGGGAGATGAATGGGATGCTGCAAGGAGATGAATCTTGATCTCCTACATCTCCCATCTTAATACAGCATCCCTACTTAAAGCCATCTCGGACTTAGTCGATTTTTCAGAAATTCTAAGAAATTCATATGTTAGGATGCTGGGAGATGAATGGGATGCTGCAAGGAGATGAATCTTGATCTCCTACATCTCCCATCTCAATACAGCATCCCTACTTAAAGGCATCTCGGACTTAGTCGATTTTTCATAAATTCATAGAAATTCATATGTTAGGATGCTGGGAGATGAATGGGATGCTGCATGGAGATGAATCTTGATCTTCTTCATCTCCCATCTTAATACAGCATCCCTACTTAGAGACATCTCGGACTTAGTCGATTTTTCATAAATTCATAGAAATTCATATGTTAGGATGCTGGGAGATGAATGGGATGCTGCATGGAGATGAATCTTGATCTTCTTCATCTCCCATCTTAATACAGCATCCCTACTTAAAGGCATCTCGGACTAAGTCGATTTTTCATAAATTCTAAGAAATTCATATGTTAGGATGCTGCGAGATGAATGGGATGCTGCATTGAGATGAATCTTGATCTTCTTCATCTCCCATCTTAATACAGCATCCCTACTTAAAGGCATCTCGGACTTAGTCGATTTTTCATAAATTCTAAGAAAAACATATGTTAGGATGCTGCGAGATGAATGGGATGCTGCATGGAGATGAATCTTGATCTTCTACATCTCCCATCTTAATACAGCATCCCTACTTAAATGCATCTCGGACTTAGTCGATTTTTCATAAATTCTAAGAAAAACATATGTTAGGATGCTGCGAGATGAATGGGGCGCTGCATGGAGATGAATCTTGATCTTCTCTATCTCCCATCTCAATACAGCATCCCTACTTAAAGGCATCTCGGACTTAGTCGATTTTTCATAAATTCTAAGAAAAACATATGTTAGGATGCTGCGAGATGAATGATATGCTGCATGGAGATGAATCTTGATCTTCTTCATCTCCCATCTTAATACAGCATCCCTACTTGACGACATCTCGGACTAAGTCGATTTTTCATAAATTCTAAGAAAAACATATGTAAGGATGCTGCGAGATGAATGGGATGCTGCATGGAGATGAATCTTGATCTTCTTCATCTCCCATCTCAATACAGCATCCCTACTTGAAGGCATCTCGGACTTAGTCGATTTTTCATAAATTCTAAGAAAAACATATGTTAGGATGCTGCGAGATGAATGATATGCTGCAAGGAGATGAATCTTGATCTTCTTCATCTCCCATTTAATACAGCATCCCTACTTAAATGCATCTCGGACTTAGTCGATTTTTCATAAATTCTAAGAAAAACATATGTTAGGATGCTGCGAGATGAATGGGGCGCTGCATGGAGATGAATCTTGATCTTCTCTATCTCCCATCTCAATACAGCATCCCTACTTAAAGGCATCTCGGACTTAGTCGATTTTTCATAAATTCTAAGAAAAACATATGTTAGGATGCTGCGAGATGAATGATATGCTGCATGGAGATGAATCTTGATCTTCTTCATCTCCCATCTTAATACAGCATCCCTACTTGACGACATCTCGGACTAAGTCGATTTTTCATAAATTCTAAGAAAAACATATGTAAGGATGCTGCGAGATGAATGGGATGCTGCATGGAGATGAATCTTGATCTTCTTCATCTCCCATCTTAATGCAGCATCCCTACTTAAAGGCATCTCGGACTTAGTCGATTTTTCATAAATTCTAAGAAAAACATATGTTAGCATGCTGCGAGATGAATGATATGCTGCAAGGAGATGAATCTTGATCTTCTTCATCTCCCATCTTAATACAGCATCCCTACTTAAAGGCATCTCTGACTTAGTCTATTTTTCATAAATTCTAAGAAAAACATATGTTAGGATGCTGCGAGATGAATGGGATGCTGCATGGAGATGAATCTTGATCTTCTACATCTCCCATCTTAATACAGCATCCCTTCTTAAAGGCATCTCGGACTTAGTCGATTTTTCATAAATTCATAGAAATTCATATGTTAGGACGCTGGGAGATGAATGGGATGCTGCATGGAGATGAATCTTGATCTTCTACATCTCCCATCTTAATACAGCATCCCTTCTTAAAGGCATCTCGGACTTAGTCGATTTTTCATAAATTCTACGAAAAACATATGTTAGGATGCTGCGAGATGAATGGGATGCTGCATGGAGATGAATCTTGATCTTCTTCATCTCCCATCTTAATACAGCATCCCTAATTAAAGGCATCTCGGACTTAGTCGATTTTTCATAAATTCCAAGAAAAACATATGTTAGGATGCTGCGAGATGAATGGGATGCTGCATGGAGATGAATCTTGATCTTCTTCATCTCCCATCTTAATACAGCATCCCTACTTAAAGGCATCTCGGACTTAGTCGATTTTTCATAAATTCTTAGAAATTCATATGTAAGGATGCTGCGAGATGAATGGGATGCTGCATGGAGATGAATCTTGATCTTCTTCATCCCCCATCTCAATACAGCATCCCTGCTTAAAGGCATCTCGGACTTAGTCGATTTTTCATAAATTCTAAGAAAAACATATGTTAGGATGCTGCGAGATGAATGGGATGCTGCATGGAGATGAATCTCGATCTTCTATATCTCCCATCTTAATACAGCATCCCTACTTAAAGGCATCTCGGACTTAGTCGATTTTCCATAAATTCTAAGAAAAACATATGTTAGGATGCTGGGAGATGAATGAGATGCTGCATGGAGATGAATCTTGATCTTCTTCATCTCCCATCTTAATACAGCATCCCTACTTAAAGGCATCTCGGACTTAGTCGATTTTTCATAAATTCTTAGAAATTCATATGTAAGGATGCTGCGAGATGAATGGGATGCTGCATGGAGATGAATCTTGATCTTCTTCATCTCCCATCTCAATACAGCATCCCTGCTTAAAGGCATCTCGGACTAAGTCGATTTTTCATAAATTCTAAGAAAAACATATGTTAGGATGCTGCGAGATGAATGGGATGCTGCATGGAGATGAATCTCGATCTTCTTCATCTCCCATCTTAATACAGCATCCCTACTTAAAGGCATCTCGGACTTAGTCGATTTTTAATAAATTCTAAGAAAAACATATGTTAGGATGCTGCGAGATGAATAGGATGCTGCATGGAGATGAATCTTGATCTTCTTCATCTGCCATCTTAATACAGCATCCCTACTTAAAGGCATCTCGGACTTAGTCGATTTTTCATAAATTCTAAGAAAAACATATGTAAGGATGCTGGGAGATGAATGATATGCTGCATGGAGATGAATCTTGATCTTCTACATCTCCCATCTCAATACAGCATCCCTACTTAAAGGCATCTCGGACTTAGTCGATTTTTCATAAATTCATAGAAATTCATATGTTAGGATGCTTGGAGATGAATGGGATGCTGCATGGAGATGAATCTTGATCTTCTACATCTCCCATCTTAATACAGCATCCCTTCTTAAAGGCATCTCGGACTTAGTCGATTTTTCATAAATTCTACGATGAATGGGATGCTGCATGGAGATGAATCTAGATCTTCTTCATCTCCCATCTTAATACAGCATCCCTACTTAAAGGCATCTCGGACTTAGTCGATTTTTCATAAATTCTAAGAAATTCACATGTAAGGATGCTGCGAGATGAATGGGATGCTGCATGGAGATGAATCTTGATCTTCTTCATCTTCCATCTCAATACAGCATCCCTGCTTAAAGGCATCTCGGACTTAGTCGATTTTTCATAAATTCTAAGAAAAACATATGTTAGGATGCTGCGAGATGAATGGGATGCTGCATGGAGATGAATCTCGATCTTCTATATCTCCCATCTTAATACAGCATCCCTACGTAAAGGCATCTCGGACTTAGTCGATTTTTCATAAATTCTAAGAAAAACATATGTTAGGATGCTGCGAGATGAATGGGATGCTGTATGGAGAAGAATCTTGATCTTCTTCATCTCCCATCTTAAACCAGCATCCCTACTTAAAGGCATCTCGGACTTAGTCGATTTTTCATAAATTCTAAGAAAAACATATGTAAGGATGCTGGGAGATGAATGGGATGCTGCATGGAGATGAATCTTGATCTTCTTCATCTCCCATCTTAATACAGCATCCCTACTTAAAGGCATCTCGGACTTAGTCGATTTTTCATAAATTCATAGAAATTCATATGTTAGGATGCTGGGAGATGAATGGGATGCTGCATGGAGATGAATCTTGATCTTCTACATCTCCCATCTTAATACAGCATCCCTTCTTAAACGCATCTCGGACTTAGTCGATTTTTGATAAATTCTAAGAAATTCATATGTTAGGATGCTGCGAGATGAATGGGATGCTGCATGGAGATGAATCTTGATCTTCTTTATCTCCCATCTCAATACAGCATCCCTACTTGAAGGCATCTCGGACTTAGTCGATTTTTCATAAATTCTAAGAAATTCATATGTTAGGATGCTGCGAGATGAATGGGATGCTGCATGGAGATGAATCTTGATCTTCTTCATCTCCCATCTCAATACAGCATCCCTACTTAAAGGCATCTCGGACTTAGTTGATTTTTCATAAATTCTAAGAAAAACATATGTTAGGATGCTGCGAGATGAATGGGATGCTGCATGGAGATGAATCTTGATCTTCTTTATCTCCCATCTCAATACAGCATCCCTACTTGAAGGCATCTCGGACTTAGTCGATTTTTCATAAATTCTAAGAAAAACATATGTTAGGATGCTGCGAGATGAATGGGATGCTGCATGGAGATGAATCTTGATCTTCTTCATCTCCCATCTTAATACAGCATCCCTACTTAAAGGCATCGCGGACTTATCGATTTTTCATAAATTCTAAGAAAAACCATATGTTAGGATGCTGCGAGATGAATGGGATGCTGCATGGAGATGAATCATGATCTTCTTCATCTCCCATTTTAATACAGCATCCCTACTTATAGGCATCTCGGACTAAGTCGATTTTTCATAAATTCTAAGAAATTCATATGTTAGGATGCTGCGAGATGAATAGGATGCTGCATGGAGATGAATCTTGATCTTCTTCATCTCCCATCTTAATACAGCATCCCTAATTAAAGGCATCTCGGACTAAGTCGATTTTTCATAAATTCTAAGAAATTCATATGTTAGGATGCTGCGAGATGAATAGGATGCTGCATGGAGATGAATCTTGATCTTCATCATCTCCCATCTTAATACAGCATCCCTACTTAAAGGCATCTCGGACTTAGTCGATTTTTCATAAATTCTGAGAAATTGATATGTTAGGATGCTGCGAGATGAATGGGATGCTGCATGGAGATGCATCTTGATCTTCTACATCTCCCATCTTAATACAGCATCCCTACTTAAATGCATCTCTGACTTAGTCTATTTTTCATAAATTCTAAGAAAAACATATGTTAGGATGCTGCGAGATGAATGGGATGCTGCATGGAGATGAATCTTGATCTTCTTCATCTCCCATCTTAATACAGCATTCCTACTTACAGGCATCTCGGACTTAGTCGAATTTTCATAAAATCTAAGAAAAACATATGTTAGGATGCTGCGAGATGAATGGGATGCTGCATGGAGATGAATCTTGATCTCCTACATCTCCCATCCCAATACAGCATCCCTACTTAAAGGCATCTCTGACTTAGTCTATTTTTCATAAATTCTAAGAAAAACATATGTTAGGATGCTGCGAGATGAATGGGATGCTGCATGGAGATGAATCTTGATCTTCTACATCTCCCATCTTAATACAGCATCCCTACTTAAATGCATCTCGGACTTAGTCGATTTTTCATAAATTCTAAGAAAAACATATGTTAGGATGCTGCGAGATGAATTAGGCGCTGCATGGAGATGAATCTTGATCTTCTCTATCTCCCATCTCAATACAGCATCCCTACTTAAAGGCATCTCGGACTTAGTCGATTTTTCATAAATTCTAAGAAAAACATATGTTAGGATGCTGCGAGATGAATGATATGCTGCATGGAGATGAATCTTGATCTTCTTCATCTCCCATCTTAATACAGCATCCCTACTTGACGACATCTCGGACTTAGTCGATTTTTCATAAATTCATAGAAATTCATATGTAAGGATGCTGCGAGATGAATGATATGCTGCATGGAGATGAATCTTGATCTTCTACATCTCCCATCTTAATACAGCATCCCTACTTAAAGGCATCTCTGACTTAGTCTATTTTTCATAAATTCTAAGAAAAACATATGTTAGGATGCTGCGAGATGAATGGGATGCTGCATGGAGATGAATCTTGATCTTCTACATCTCCCATCTTAATACAGCATCCCTTCTTAAAGGCATCTCGGACTTAGTCGATTTTTCATAAATTCATAGAAATTCATATGTTAGGACGCTGGGAGATGAATGGGATGCTGCATGGAGATGAATCTTGATCTTCTACATCTCCCATCTTAATACAGCATCCCTTCTTAAAGGCATCTCGGACTTAGTCGATTTTTCATAAATTCTACGAAAAACATATGTTAGGATGCTGCGAGATGAATGGGATGCTGCATGGAGATGAATCTTGATCTTCTTCATCTCCCATCTTAATACAGCATCCCTAATTAAAGGCATCTCGGACTTAGTCGATTTTTCATAAATTCCAAGAAAAACATATGTTAGGATGCTGCGAGATGAATGGGATGCTGCATGGAGATGAATCTTGATCTTCTTCATCTCCCATCTTAATACAGCATCCCTACTTAAAGGCATCTCGGACTTAAACGATTTTTCATAAATTCTTAGAAATTCATACGTAAGGATGCTGCGAGATGAATGGGATGCTGCATGGAGATGAATCTTGATCTTCTTCATCTCCCAACTCAATACAGCATCCCTGCTTAAAGGCATCTCGGACTTAGTCGATTTTTCATAAATTCTAAGAAAAACATATGTTAGGATGCTGCGAGATGAATGGGATGCTGCATGGAGATGAATCTTGATCTTCTTCATCTCCCATCTTAATACAGCATTCCTACTTACAGGCATCTCGGACTTAGTCGAATTTTCATAAAATCTAAGAAAAACATATGTTAGGATGCTGCGAGATGAATGGGATGCTGCATGGAGATGAATCTTGATCTCCTTCATCTCCCATCCCAATACAGCATCCCTACTTAAAGGCATCTCTGACTTAGTCTATTTTTCATAAATTCTAAGAAAAACATATGTTAGGATGCTGCGAGATGAATGGGATGCTGCATGGAGATGAATCTTGATCTTCTACATCTCCCATCTTAATACAGCATCCCTACTTAAATGCATCTCGGACTTAGTCGATTTTTCATAAATTCTAAGAAAAACATATGTTAGGATGCTGCGAGATGAATGGGGCGCTGCATGGAGATGAATCTTGATCTTCTCTATCTCCCATCTCAATACAGCATCCCTACTTAAAGGCATCTCGGACTTAGTCGATTTTTCATAAATTCTAAGAAAAACATATGTTAGGATGCTGCGAGATGAATGATATGCTGCATGGAGATGAATCTTGATCTTCTTCATCTCCCATCTTAATACAGCATCCCTACTTGACGACATCTCGGACTAAGTCGATTTTTCATAAATTCTAAGAAAAACATATGTAAGGATGCTGCGAGATGAATGGGATGCTGCATGGAGATGAATCTTGATCTTCTTCATCTCCCATCTCAATACAGCATCCCTACTTGAAGGCATCTCGGACTTAGTCGATTTTTCATAAATTCTAAGAAAAACATATGTTAGGATGCTGCGAGATGAATGATATGCTGCAAGGAGATGAATCTTGATCTTCTTCATCTCCCATCTTAATACAGCATCCCTACTTAAATGCATCTCGGACTTAGTCGATTTTTCATAAATTCTAAGAAAAACATATGTTAGGATGCTGCGAGATGAATGGGACGCTGCATGGAGATGAATCTTGATCTTCTCTATCTCCCATCTCAATACAGCATCCCTACTTAAAGGCATCTCGGACTTAGTCGATTTTTCATAAATTCTAAGAAAAACATATGTTAGGATGCTGCGAGATGAATGATATGCTGCATGGAGATGAATCTTGATCTTCTTCATCTCCCATCTTAATACAGCATCCCTACTTGACGACATCTCGGACTAAGTCGATTTTTCATAAATTCTAAGAAAAACATATGTAAGGATGCTGCGAGATGAATGGGATGCTGCATGGAGATGAATCTTGATCTTCTTCATCTCCCATCTTAATGCAGCATCCCTACTTAAAGGCATCTCGGACTTAGTCGATTTTTCATAAATTCTAAGAAAAACATATGTTAGGATGCTGCGAGATGAATGATATGCTGCAAGGAGATGAATCTTGATCTTCTTCATCTCCCATCTTAATACAGCATCCCTACTTAAAGGCATCTCTGACTTAGTCTATTTTTCATAAATTCTAAGAAAAACATATGTTAGGATGCTGCGAGATGAATGGGATGCTGCATGGAGATGAATCTTGATCTTCTACATCTCCCATCTCAATACAGCATCCCTACTTAAAGGCATCTCGGACTTAGTCGATTTTTCATAAATTCATAGAAATTCATATGTTAGGATGCTGGGAGATGAATGGGATGCTGCATGGAGATGAATCTTGATCTTCTACATCTCCCATCTTAATACAGCATCCCTTCTTAAAGGCATCTCGGACTTAGTCGATTTTTCATAAATTCTACGAAAAACATATGTTAGGATGCTGCGAGATGAATGGGATGCTGCATGGAGATGAATCTTGATCTTCTTCATCTCCCATCTTAATACAGCATCCCTACTTAAAGGCATCTCGGACTTAGTCGATTTTTCATAAATTCCAAGAAAAACATATGTTAGGATGCTGCGAGATGAATGGGATGCTGCATGGAGATGAATCTTGATCTTCTTCATCTCCCATCTTAATACAGCATCCCTACTTAAAGGCATCTCGGACTTAGTCGATTTTTCATAAATTCTTAGAAATTCATATGTAAGGATGCTGCGAGATGAATGGGATGCTGCATGGAGATGAATCTTGATCTTCTTCATCCCCCATCTCAATACAGCATCCCTGCTTAAAGGCATCTCGGACTTAGTCGATTTTTCATAAATTCTAAGAAAAACATATGTTAGGATGCTGCGAGATGAATGGGATGCTGCATGGAGATGAATCTCGATCTTCTATATCTCCCATCTTAATACAGCATCCCTACTTAAAGGCATCTCGGACTTAGTCGATTTTCCATAAATTCTAAGAAAAACATATGTTAGGATGCTGGGAGATGAATGAGATGCTGCATGGAGATGAATCTTGATCTTCTTCATCTCCCATCTTAATACAGCATCCCTACTTAAAGGCATCTCGGACTTAGTCGATTTTTCATAAATTCTTAGAAATTCATATGTAAGGATGCTGCGAGATGAATGGGATGCTGCATGGAGATGAATCTTGATCTTCTTCATCTCCCATCTCAATACAGCATCCCTGCTTAAAGGCATCTCGGACTAAGTCGATTTTTCATAAATTCTAAGAAAAACATATGTTAGGATGCTGCGAGATGAATGGGATGCTGCATGGAGATGAATCTTGATCTTCTTCATCTCCCATCTTAATACAGCATCCCTAATTAAAGGCATCTCGGACTTAGTCGATTTTTCATAAATTCCAAGAAAAACATATGTTAGGATGCTGCGAGATGAATGGGATGCTGCATGGAGATGAATCTTGATCTCCTACATCTCCCATCTCAATACAGCATCCCTACGTAAAGGCATCTCGGACTAAGTCGATTTTTTATAAATTCTAAGAAATTCATATGTTAGGATGCTGGGAGATGCATGGGATGCTGCATGGAGATGAATCTTGATCTCCTACATCTCCCATCTCAATACAGCATCCCTACTTAAAGGCATCTCGGACTTAGTCGATTTTTCATAAATTCTAAGAAATTCATATGTAAGGATGCTGCGAGATGAATGGGATGCTGCATGGAGATTAATCTTGATCTTCTTCATCTCCCATCTTAATACAGCATCACTACTTAAAGGCATTTCGGACTTAGTCGATTTTTCATAAATTCTAAGAAAAACATATGTTAGGATGCTGGGAGATAAATAAGATGCTGCATGGAGATGAATCTTGATCTTCTTCATCTCCCGTCTCAATACAGCATCCCTACTTAAAGGCATCTCGGACTTAGTCGATTTTTCATAACTTTTAAGAAAAACATATGTTAGGATGCTGCGAGATGCATTGGATGCTGCATGGAGATGAATCTTGATCTCCTACATCTCCCATCTCAATACAGCATCCCTACTTAAAGCCATCTCGGACTTAGTCGATTTTTCATAAATTCTAAGAAATTCATATGTTAGGATGCTGGGAGATGCATGGGATGCTGCATGGAGATGAATCTTGATCTCCTACATCTCCCATCTCAATACAGCATCCCTACTTAAAGGCATCTAGGACTTAGTCGATTTTTCATAAATTCTAAGAAAAACATATGTTAGGATGCTGCGAGATGAACGGGATGCTGCATGGAGATGAATCTTGATCTTCTTCATCTCCCATCTTAATACAGCATCCCTACTGAAAGGCATCTCGGACTTAGTCGAATTTTCATAAATTCTAAGAAAAACATATGTAAGGATGCTGCGAGATGTATGGGATGCTGCATGGAGATGAATCTTGATCTTCTTCATCTCCCATCTTAATACAGCATCCCTACTTAAAGGCATCTCGGACTTAGTCGATTTTTCATAAATTGTAAGAAAAACATATGTTAGGATGCTGCAAGATGAATGGGATGCTGCATGGAGATGAATCTTGATCTTCTTCATCTCCCATCTTAATACAGCATCAATACCTAAAGGCATCTCGGACTTAGTCGATTTTTCATAAATTCTAAGAAAAACATATGTAAGGATGCTGCGAGATGAATGGGATGCTGCATTGAGATGAATCTTGATCTTCTTCATCTCCCATCTGAATACAGCATCCCTACTTGAATCATCTCGGACTTAGTCGATTTTTCATAAATTCTAAGAAAAACATATGTTAGGATGCTGCGAGATGAATGGGATGCTGCATGAAGATGAATCTTGATCTTTTTCATCTCCCATCTTAAAACAGCATCCCTACTTAAAGGCATCTCGGACTTAGTCGATTTTTCATAAATTCTAAGAAAAACATATGTTAGGATGCTGCGAGATGAATGGGATGCTGCATGGAGATGAATCTTGATCTTCTACATCTCGTATCTCAATACAGCATCCCTACTTAAAGGCATCTCGGACTAAGTCGATTTTTCATAAATTCTAAGAAAAACATATGTTAGGATGCTGCGAGATGAATGGGATGCTGCATGGAGATGAATCTTGATCTTCTCTATCTCCCATCTCAATACAGCATCCCTACTTAAAGGCATCTCGGACTTAGTCGATTTTTCATAAATTCTAAGAAAAACATATGTTTGGATGCTGGGAGATGAATGGGATGCTGCATGGAGATGAATCTTGATCTCCTTCATCTCCCATCTCAATACAGCATCCCTACTTAAAGGCATCTCGGACTTAGTCGATTTATCATAATTTCTAAGAAAAACATATGTTAGGATGCTGCGAGATTAAAAGGATGCTGCATGGAGATGAATCTTGATCTTCTTCATCTCCCATCTCAATACAGCATCCCTACTTAAAGGCATCTCGGACTTAGTCGATTTTTCATAAATTCTAAGAAAAACATATGTTAGGATGCTGGGAGATGAATGGGATGCTGCGGGGAGATGAATCTTGATCTCCTTCATCTCCCATCTTAATACAGCATCCCTTCTTAAAGGCATCTTGGACTTAGTCGATTTTTCATAAATTCTAAGAAATTCATATGTTAGGATGCTGCGAGATGAATGTGATGCTGCATGGAGATGAATCTTGATCTTCTTCATCTCCCATCTCAATACAGCATCCTTTCTTAAAGGCATCTCGGACTTAGTCGATTTATCATAATTTCTAAGAAAAACATATGTTAGGATGCTGCGAGATTAAAAGGATGCTGCATGGAGATGAATCTTGATCTTCTTCATCTCCCATCTCAATACAGCATCCCTACATAAAGGCATCTCGGACTTAGTCGATTTTTCATAAATTCTAAGAAAAACATATGTTAGGATGCTGCGAGATGAATGGGATGCTGCATGGAGAAGAATCTTGATCTTCTTCATCTCCCATCTTAATACAGCATCCCTACTTAAAGGCATCTCGGACTTAGTCGATTTTTCATAAATTCTAAGAAAAACATATGTTAGGATGCTGGGAGATGAATGGGATGCTGCATGGAGATGAATCTTGATCTTCTTCATCTCCCATCTCAATACAGCATCCTTTCTTAAAGGCATCTCGGACTTAGTCGATTTATCATAATTTCTAAGAAAAACATATGTTAAGATGCTGCGAGATTAAAAGGATGCTGCATGGAGATGAATCTTGATCTTCTTCATCTCCCATCTCAATACAGCATCCCTACTTAAAGGCATCTCGGACTTAGTCGATTTTTCATAAATTCTAAGAAAAACATATGTTAGGATGCTGGGAGATGAATGGGATGCTGCGGGGAGATGAATCTTGATCTCCTTCATCTCCCATCTCAATACAGCATCCCTACTTAAAGGCATCTCGGACTTAGTCGATTTATCATAATTTCTAAGAAAAACATATGTTAGGATGCTGCGAGATTAAAAGGATGCTGCATGGAGATGAATCTTGATCTTCTTCATCTCCCATCTCAATACAGCATCCCTACTTAAGGGCATCTCGGACTTAGTCGATTTTTCATAAATTCTAAGAAAAACATATGTTAGGATGCTGGGAGATGAATGGGATGCTGCATGGAGATGAATCTTGATCTTCTTCATCTCCCATCTTAATACAGCATCCCTACTTAAAGGCATCTCGGACTTAGTCGATTTTTCATAAATTCTAAGAAAAACATATGTTAGGATGCTGGGAGATGAATGGGATGCTGCATGGTAATGAATCTTGATCTTCTTCATCTCCCATCTTAATACAGCATCCCTACTTAAAGGCATCTCGGACTTAGTCGATTTATCATAATTTCTAAGAAAAACATATGTTAGGATGCTGCGAGATTAAAAGGATGCTGCATGGAGATGAATCTTGATCTTCTTCATCTCCCATCTCAATACAGCATCCCTACTTAAAGGCATCTCGGACTTAGTCGATTTTTCATAAATTCTAAGAAAAACATATGTTAGGATGCTGCGAGATGAATGGGATGCTGCATGGAGAAGAATCTTGATCTTCTTCATCTCCCATCTTAATACAGCATCCCTACTTAAAGGCATCTCGGACTTAGTCGATTTTTCATAAATTCTAAGAAAAACATATGTTAGGATGCTGGGAGATGAATGGGATGCTGCATGGAGATGAATCTTGATCTTCTTCATCTCCCATCTCAATACAGCATCCTTTCTTAAAGGCATCTCGGACTTAGTCGATTTATCATAATTTCTAAGAAAAACATATGTTAAGATGCTGCGAGATTAAAAGGATGCTGCATGGAGATGAATCTTGATCTCCTACATCTCTCATCTCAATACAGCATCCCTACTTAAAGGCATCTCGGACTTAGTCGATTTATCATAATTTCTAAGAAAAACATATGTTAGGATGCTGCGAGATTAAAAGGATGCTGCATGGAGATGAATCTTGATCTTCTTCATCTCCCATCTCAATACAGCATCCCTACTTAAGGGCATCTCGGACTTAGTCGATTTTTCATAAATTCTAAGAAAAACATATGTTAGGATGCTGCGAGATGAATGGGATGCTGCATGGAGATGAATCTTGATCTCCTACATCTCCCATCTCAATACAGCATCCCTACTTAAAGGCATCTCGGACTTAGTCGATTTTTCATAAATCTTAAGAAAAACATATGTTAGGATGCTGCGAGATGAATGGGATGCTACATGGAGATGAATCTTGATCTTCTTCATCTCCCATCTTAATACAGCATCCCTACTTAAGGGCATCTCGGACTTAGTCGATTTTTCATAAATTCTAAGAAAAACATATGTTAGGATGCTGTAAGATGAATAGGATGCTGCATGGAGATGAATCTTGATCTTTTTCATCTCCAATCTTAATACAGCATCCCTACTTAAGGGCATCTCGGACTTAGTCGATTTTTCATAAATTCTAAGAAAAACATATGTTAGGATGCTGTAAGATGAATAGGATGCTGCATGGAGATAAATCTTGATCTCCTACATCTCTCATCTCAATACAGCATCCCTACTTAAAGGCATCTCGGACTTAGTCGATTTTCATCAATTCATAGAAATTCATATGTTAGGATGCTGGGAGATGAATGGGATGCTGCATGGAGATGAATCTTGATCTCCTACATCTCCCATCTTAATACAGCATCCCTACTTAAAGCCATCTCGGACTTAGTCGATTTTTCATAAATTCATATAAATTCATATGTTAGGATGCTGGGAGATGAATGGGATGCTGCATGGAGATGCATCTTGATCTCCTACATCTCCCATCTCAATACAGCATCCCTACTTCAAGGCATCTCGGACTTAGTCGATTTTTCATAAATTCATAGAAATTCATATGTTAGGATGCTGGGAGATGAATGGGATGCTGCATGGAGATGAATCTTGATCTCCTACATCTCCCATCTCAATACAGCATCCCTACTTGAAGGCATCTCGGACTTAGTCGATTTTTCATAAATTCATAGAAATTCATATGTTAGGATGCTGCGAGATGAATGGGATGCTGCATGGAGATGCATCTTGATCTCCTACATCTCCCATCTTAATACAGCATCCCTACTTAAAGCCATCTCGGACTTAGTCGATTTTTCATAAATTCATAGAAATTCATATGTTATAATGCTGCGAGATGAATGGTATGCTGCATGGAGATGAATCTTGATGTCCTACATCTCCCATCTCAATACAGCATCCCTACTTAAGGGCATCTCGGACTTAGTCGATTTTTCATAAATTCTAAGAAATTCATATGTTTATATGCTGGGAGATGAATGGGATGCTGCATGGAGATGAATCTTGATCTTGTTCATCTCCCATCGTAATACAGCATCCCTACTTAAAGGCATCTCGGACTAAGTCGATTTTTCATAAATTCTAAGAAATTCATATGTTAGGATGCTGGGAGATGAATGGGATGCTGCATGGAGGTGAATCTTGATCTCCTACATCTCCCATCTTAATACAGCATCCCTACTTAAATGCATCTCGGACTTAGTCGATTTTTCATAAATTCTAAGAAAAACATATGTTAGGATGCTGCGAGATGAATGGGATGCTGCATGGAGATGCATCTTGATCTCCTACATCTCCCATCTTAATACAGCATCCCTACTTAAATGCATCTCGGACTTAGTCGATTTTTCATAAATTCATAGAAATTCATATGTTAGGATGCTGGGAGATGAATGGGATGCTGCATGGAGATGCATCTTGATCTTCTTTATCTCCCATCTTAATACAGCATCCCTACTTAAAGGCATCTCGGACTTAGTCGATTTTTCATAAATTCTAAGAAAACCATATGTTAGGATGCTGGGAGATGATTGATAAGCTGCATGGAGATGAATCTTGATCTCTTACATCTACTATCTCAATACAGCATCCCTACTTAAAGCCATCTCGGACTTAGTCGATTTTTGATAAATTCTAAGAAAAACATATGTTAGGATGCTGCGAGATGAATGGGATGCTGCATGGAGATGAATCTTGAACTCTTACATCTACTATCTCAATACAGCATCCCTACTTAAAGCCATCTCGGACTTAGTCGATTTTTCATAAATTCATAGAAATTCATATGTTAAGATGCTGCGAGATGAATGGGATGCTGCATGGAGATGAATCTTGATCTCCTACATCTCCCATCTCAATACAGCATCCCTACTTAAAGGCATCTCGGACTAAGTCGATTTTTCATAAATTCTAAGAAAACCATATGTTAGGATGCTGGGAGATGATTGATATGCTGCATGGAGATGAATCTTGATCTCTTACATCTACTATCTCAATACAGCATCCCTACTTAAAGCCATCTCGGACTTAGTCGATTTTTCATAAATTCATAGAAATTCATATGTTAGGATGCTGCGCGATGAATTCGATGCTGCATGGAGATGAATCTTGATCTCCTACATCTCCCATCTCAATACAGCATCCCTACTTAAAGGCATCTCGGACTTAGTCGATTTTTCATAAATTCTAAGAAAAACATATGTTAGGATGCTGGGAGATGATTGGGATGCTGCATGGAGATGAATCTTGATCTCTTACATCTACTATCTCAATACAGCATCCCTACTTAAAGGCATCTCGGACTTAGTCGACTTTTCATAAATTCATAGAAATTCATATGTTAGGATGCTGCGAGATGAATGGGATGCTGCATGGAGATGAATCTTGATCTTCTTCATCTCCCATCTTAATACAGCATCCCTACTTAAAGGCATCTCGGACTTAGTCGATTTTTCATAAATTCTAAGAAAAACATATGTTAGGATGCTGCGAGAAGAATGGGATGCTGCATGGAGATAAATCTTGATCTCTTACATCTACTATCTCAATACAGCATCCCTACTTAAAGCCATCTCGGACTAAGTCGATTTTTCATAAATTCATAGAAATTCATATGTTAGGATGCTGCGAGATGAATGGGATGCTGCATGGAGATGAATCTTGATCTACTCCATCTCCCATCTCAATACAGCATCCCTACTTAAAGGCATCTCGGACTTAGTCGATTTTTCATAAATTCATAGAAATTCATATGTTAGGATGCTGGGAGATGAATGGGATGCTGCATGGAGATGAATCTTGATCTTCTTCATCTCCCATCTTAATACAGCATCCCTACTTAAAGGCATCTCGGACTTAGTCGATTTTTCATAAATTCATAGAAATTCATATGTTAGGATGCTGCGAGATGAATGGGATGCTGCATGGAGATGCATCTTGATCTCCTACATCTCCCATCTTAATACAGCATCCCTACTTAAAGCCATCTCGGACTTAGTCGATTTTTCATAAATTCTAAGAAATTCATATGTTAGGATGCTGCGAGATGAATGGGATGCTGCATGGAGATGAATCTTGATCTTCTACATCTCCCATCTTAATACAGCATCCCTACTTAAAGGCATCTCGGACTTAGTCGATTTTTCATAAATTCTAAGAAATTCATATGTTAGGATGCTGGGAGATGAATGGGATGCTGCATGGAGATGAATCTTGATCTTCTACATCTCCCATCTTAATACAGCATCCCTACTTAAAGGCATCTCGGACTTAGTCGATTTTTCATAAATTCTAAGAAATTCATATGTTAGGATGCTGCGAGAAGAATGGGATGCTGCATGGAGATAAATCTTGATCTCTTACATCTACTATCTCAATACAGCATCCCTACTTAAAGCCATCTCGGACTAAGTCGATTTTTCATAAATTCATAGAAATTCATATGTTAGGATGCTGCGAGATGAATGGGATGCTGCATGGAGATGAATCTTGATCTACTCCATCTCCCATCTCAATACAGCATCCCTACTTAAAGGCATCTCGGACTTAGTCGATTTTTCATAAATTCATAGAAATTCATATGTTAGGATGCTGGGAGATGAATGGGATGCTGCATGGAGATGAATCTTGATCTTCTTCATCTCCCATCTTAATACAGCATCCCTACTTAAAGGCATCTCGGACTTAGTCGATTTTTCATAAATTCATAGAAATTCATATGTTAGGATGCTGCGAGATGAATGGGATGCTGCATGGAGATGCATCTTGATCTCCTACATCTCCCATCTTAATACAGCATCCCTACTTAAAGCCATCTCGGACTTAGTCGATTTTTCATAAATTCATAGAAATTCATATGTTAGGATGCTGGGAGATGAATGGGATGCTGCATGGAGATGAATCTTGATCTTCTTCATCTCCCATCTTAATACAGCATCCCTACTTAAAGGCATCTCGGACTAAGTCGATTTTTCATAAATTCATAGAAATTCATATGTTAGGATGCTGCGAGATGAATGGGATGCTGCATGGAGATGCATCTTGATCTCCTACATCTCCCATCTTAATACAGCATCCCTACTTAAAGGCATCTCGGACTTAGTCGATTTTTCATAAATTCATAGAAATTCATATGTTAGGATGCTGGGAGATGAATGGGATGCTGCATGGAGATGAATCTTGATCTTCTTCATCTCCCATCTTAATACAGCATCCCTACTTAAAGGCATCTCGGACTTAGTCGATTTTTCATAAATTCATAGAAATTCATATGTTAGGATGCTGCGAGATGAATGGGATGCTGCATGGAGATGCATCTTGATCTCCTACATCTCCCATCTTAATACAGCATCCCTACTTAAAGCCATCTCGGACTTAGTCGATTTTTCATAAATTCATAGAAATTCATATGTTAGGATGCTGGGAGATGAATGGGATGCTGCATGGAGATGAATCTTGATCTTCTTCATCTCCCATCTTAATACAGCATCCCTACTTAAAGGCATCTCGGACTTAGTCGATTTTTCATAAATTCATAGAAATTCATATGTTAGGATGCTGCGAGATGAATGGGATGCTGCATGGAGATGCATCTTGATCTCCTACATCTCCCATCTTAATACAGCATCCCTACTTAAAGGCATCTCGGACTTAGTCGATTTTTCATAAATTCATAGAAATTCATATGTTAGGATGCTGGGAGATGAATGGGATGCTGCATGGAGATGAATCTTGATCTTCTTCATCTCCCATCTTAATACAGCATCCCTACTTAAAGGCATCTCGGACTTAGTCGATTTTTCATAAATTCATAGAAATTCATATGTTAGGATGCTGCGAGATGAATGGGATGCTGCATGGAGATGAATCTTGATCTTCTACATCTCCCATCTTAATACAGCATCCCTACTTAAAGGCATCTCGGACTTAGTCGATTTTTCATAAATTCTAAGAAATTCATATGTTAGGATGCTGGGAGATGAATGGGATGCTGCATGGAGATGAATCTTGATCTTCTACATCTCCCATCTTAATACAGCATCCCTACTTAAAGGCATCTCGGACTTAGTCGATTTTTCATAAATTCTAAGAAATTCATATGTTAGGATGCTGCGAGAAGAATGGGATGCTGCATGGAGATAAATCTTGATCTCTTACATCTACTATCTCAATACAGCATCCCTACTTAAAGCCATCTCGGACTAAGTCGATTTTTCATAAATTCATAGAAATTCATATGTTAGGATGCTGCGAGATGAATGGGATGCTGCATGGAGATGAATCTTGATCTACTCCATCTCCCATCTCAATACAGCATCCCTACTTAAAGGCATCTCGGACTTAGTCGATTTTTCATAAATTCATAGAAATTCATATGTTAGGATGCTGGGAGATGAATGGGATGCTGCATGGAGATGAATCTTGATCTTCTTCATCTCCCATCTTAATACAGCATCCCTACTTAAAGGCATCTCGGACTTAGTCGATTTTTCATAAATTCATAGAAATTCATATGTTAGGATGCTGCGAGATGAATGGGATGCTGCATGGAGATGCATCTTGATCTCCTACATCTCCCATCTTAATACAGCATCCCTACTTAAAGCCATCTCGGACTTAGTCGATTTTTCATAAATTCATAGAAATTCATATGTTAGGATGCTGGGAGATGAATGGGATGCTGCATGGAGATGAATCTTGATCTTCTTCATCTCCCATCTTAATACAGCATCCCTACTTAAAGGCATCTCGGACTTAGTCGATTTTTCATAAATTCATAGAAATTCATATGTTAGGATGCTGCGAGATGAATGGGATGCTGCATGGAGATGCATCTTGATCTCCTACATCTCCCATCTTAATACAGCATCCCTACTTAAAGCCATCTCGGACTTAGTCGATTTTTCATAAATTCTAAGAAAAACATATGTTAGGATGCTGCGAGATGAATGGGATGCTGCATGGAGATGAATCTTGATCTTCTTCATCTCCCATCTTAATACAGCATCCCTGCTTAAGGGCATCTCGGACTAAGTCGATTTTTCTAAGTCTCGGACTAAGTCGAATTCTAAGAAAAACATAAGTTAGGATACTGGGAGATGAATGGGATGCTGCATGGAGATGAATCTTGATCTTCTTCATCTCCTATCTTAATACAGCATCCCTACTTAAAGGCATCTCGGACTTAGTCGATTTTTCATAAATTCTAAGAAAAACATATGTTAGGATGCTGCGAGATGAATGTGATGCTGCATGGAGATGAATCTTGATCTTCTTCATCTCCCATCTTAATACAGCATCCCTATTTAAAGGCATCTCGGACTTAGTCGATTTTTCATAAATTCTAAGAAAAACATATGTTAGGATGCTGCGAGATGAATGGGAAGCTGCATGGAGATGAATCTTGATCTTCTCCATCTCCCATCTTAATACAGCATCCCTACTTAAAGGCATCTCGGACTTATTCGATTTTTCATAATTTCTTAGAAAAACATATGTTAGGATGCTGCGAGATGAATGGGATGCTGCATGGAGATAAATCTTGATCTTCTTCATCTCCGGTCTTAATACAGCATCCCTGCTTAAAGGCATCTCGGACTTAGTCGATTTTTCATAAATTCTAAGAAAAACATATGTTAGGATGCTGCGAGATGAATGGGATGCTGCATGGAGATGAATCTTGATATTCTTCATCTCCCATCTTAATACAGCATCCCTAGTTAAAGGCATCTCGGACTAAGTGAATATCCCAAACCGAACATGAATATTATACACACAAGAGTACGAACATAAAGGAACACGGACCAAGCGTACCGAGAGAATCGGTACTATAGAACCCTCGTGGTTCTACACAAAGACTTTATGTTAGGGGTTCAAGCCCCATAGTACTCAAACGGTGACAGTAGCAAATATCCCAAAACGAACGTGAATCTTATTCACAAGAGTACGAACATAAAGGAACACGGACCAAGCGTACCGAGAGAATCGGTACTATAGAGCCCTCGTGGTTCTACACAAAGACTTTATGTTCGGGGTTCACACCCCAAATCGAACGTGGAATTTACTTTCTGATGGTCATGCGGTCGTCCAAAGGGGTCTAGTATCCTGGGATGACAAGCATCACGGGCACAGCTCGTATCAAAACAGTCGAAGAGGCCCGCGAAAGCTTGCTTTCCATGGCTATGCGATGCACAAATTGAGTTTACTCACCGTAGTATAAAACGAACGAACCGAACCTATCCGAGTAGGGATAATGGGCGCAGTAACATACTTCTGTGACCCAGCGAGAGTTGAACGAGGTGACATGAACTGTCAGTGGCTTATATCAGATGGGATACATACATGAGATTGCTTTCAAATCTACACTCGAAAACCTAACCAAGTAAAAGCGAACGTGGGGAGGATTCGAAACTGGTAACGAAATCTTAAGCTGGAAAGAGTCATCACTATGGATACATATTATGCGAAACCAATCAAGTGCTCAGTACTGATCCAAAACCTAAGAGCACTAGTGAACACCTTATTCTCACCCTAGTTCACATCCAAGTGATCGACCACGTGTGTGAAGCAAAGACCAATCGAATTCCTCAATGAACCGAACACTATGAACAAATGGCCAAAAACGTTATAACTATCCAAACATCCTACTATCTAGCGAAAGTCATCACGATGGAACCATACAATGATCTTAACCTATAGCGCTCACCTATTCCTACCCAGAGTGCAAGTGAACAGATTGCTCACCCCTACCCAGTTCACAACCACGTGATCGACTAACATACCGAGGTTACCACAAGTCAAAGTTATACGTTTACAAGCGCAAGACCAATCGAAAACCCCGAAAGCAATCTCGACCCAAAATGTATTATCCGTGAGTGTAGTCGAGTCTCGTACTCGTCATCTGTAATCGTCGGATAGAATATCCAGTACACGGTTGTCTTTCCAAATGAAATCTACATACAGAACTCGCTCTTGGCAAATGGGTGGCATTGGCGCAATCAGGAGCGAGTTCCCGTCCGGGTGCCAAGTGATTGGCAAATGTCTGGGGGAAAGCAACCATATATTGATTTGTCTGTTAGTGTACTGGGTGTTTGAGGTATGTAGTATCCACGCTTGGTTGGGTGTGTCAGAGGACCGTGAATGCGTTCACAACCCCAATTGGGGTACATCGGGAATGATTTTGTGGAACCGATGTGCCCGGCACACACTAAGTTTTGTTGCAAGTTAATAGTGTGCCATGTCCGGGGGGGTTGTGATTAAACTCTGGTGAATTGCGTACTGTGGTGATTGGGGTATGAAAGCCCCGCAGTTGCAATGATCGGACGCGCCTAGCGTGTCCTTTAGTTGATGGTAGGGAAATGAAGGCCCTTGTCAGCTCACCTAAGTATTCATGGAAGTTTGGCATAAGGTCGCTGTGGTAGGGGTATGAAGGCCCCGTCAGCGCATGCACAATCGGGCGCACGAGCGCTTAGCGGAGTCGAATGCCGCTCAAGTGCCTGTCCGGTGCATCGGGTGTGTGTGTGATACGAGGGCAATGAGGTTCGCACGGGGGCTCGCCTCCCGTGTGCTACCGGACTTGACAACATATAGAACGTGGTGTTTGCTCCTCCGGGTGCAATGGGACAATGAACATTCGAACGCAAAGTCGGAATTCTGGTTGATCCTACCAGTAATATACGCTCGTCTCAAAGGTTAAGCCATGCATGTCTAAGTACAAACAGATTTAATGTGAAACCGCATAAGGCTCAGTATAACAGCTATAATTTACGAGATCATCAACCTAGTTACTTGGATAACTGTGGAAAATCTAGAGCTAATACATGCAACATGCCAGGACCCTCGCGGGAACTGGTGCACTTATTAGTCAAACCAATCGCGGGTTCTCCGTGTCATTGAGTTGAAGTCTGGATAATGATGCTGATCGTATGGTCTCGCACCGACGACAGATCTCGCAAATATCTGCCCTATCAACTATGGATGGTAGTATAGAGGACTACCATGGTTGCAACGGGTAACGGGGAATCAGGGTTCGATTCCGGAGAGGGAGCCTGAGAAATGGCTACCACATCCAAGGAAGGCAGCAGGCGCGTAAATTACCCAATCCCGGGACGGGGAGGTAGTGACGAGAAATAACAATATGAAACTCTTTAATGATGTTTCATAATTGGAATGAGTAGAGCATAAATCCTTCTACGAGGATCAAGTGGAGGGCAAGTCTGGTGCCAGCAGCCGCGGTAATTCCAGCTCCACTAGCGTATATTAAAATTGTTGCGGTTAAAACGTTCGAAGTTGATACTTGTCCAACACAGTCCGGCTCCGCCGACCCGGTCAACCCGTGGTCGGTGGGCCAAGTCGGAATCTGGTTGCGACTCAATGGTGTGGTAGGGCACCAAGTCTGTGTCATGGTGTGCCCTTCAACGGGTGCAAGTGTAACATAGAGCTCGACCGCTCACGTTTACCTTGAACAAATTAGAGTGCTTAAAGCAGGGTGCCCAAACGCCCTAGAATAATCTTGCATGGAATAATGGAATACGACCTTGGTCTAATCTTTCATTGGTTTGTACTCAGACCGGAGGTAATGATTAACAGAAGTAGTTGGGGACACTAGTATTACGGCGCGAGAGGTGAAATTCGTAGACCGTCGTAAGACTAACTAAAGCGAAGGCATTTGTCAAGGATGCTTTCTTTAATCAAGAACGAAAGTTAGAGGATCGAAGGCGATTAGATACCGCCCTAGTTCTAACCGTAAACGATGCCAACTAGCAATTGGGAGACGCTACAACCAGGTGCTCTCAGTAGCTTCCGGGAAACCAAAGTCAGGTTCCGGGGGAAGTATGGTTGCAAAGTTGAAACTTAAAGGAATTGACGGAAGGGCACCACAATGAAATGGAGCTTGCGGTTCAATTTGACTCAACACGGGAAAACTTACCAGGTCCGAACTTATGGAGGTGAGACAGATTAATAGCTCTTTCTCAAATTTAAGGGTAGTGGTGCATGGCCGTTCTTAGTTCGTGGATTGATTTGTCTGGTTAATTCCGATAACGAACGTGACTCACATATGCTAACTAGAACGCAGTCAGCGTTAATGCGTCGATGCCGATTGGAACGGGTTAGGACCTTTCGGTGGAGTATGACCTGACACCTTCGCTGTTCGTGTGCGCAAGTGCACTTACGGTACGCTGCTTAGCAGGACAATTTGTGTTTAGCAAAATGAGATCGAGCGATAACAGGTCCGTGATGCCCTTAGATGTTCTGGGCTACACGCGTGCTACAATGTGGGTAGCAGCGTGTCTCCTATTCCGAGAGGAACGGGAAATCACTCAAATACTCACTTAGTAGGGATTATGGATTGCAATGGTCCATATGAACTCGGAACTTCTAGTAAGTGCTGGTCATCAGCCAGCGTTGAATACGTCCCTGCCCTTTGTACACACCGCCCGTCGCTACTACCGATGGATTATTTAGTGAGGTCTTTGGAGATGATCGTTCGCTGGATCCTCGTGAACCGCGTCTGCTTTATCGAAGTTGACCGAACTTGATGATTTAGAGGAAGTAAAAGTCGTAACAAGGTTTCCGTAGGTGAACCTGCGGAAGGATCATTAGTGGCCAAGTGATCCTTCCAGAAGTCCGAACCTGCGGGTTGAGACTTCGGCACAAGTTGCCATATGATAATTGACGAAACACTATAGAAGTCCGAACCTGCGGGTTGAGACTCAGGCACAAGTTGCCATATGAAAGTTGACGAAACACTAACAAGTCCGAACCTGCGGGTTGAGACTTAGGCACACGTTGCCTTATACATGACTTCGAACAAATACACAAGTCCGAACCTGCGGGTTGAGACTTAGGCACAAGTTGCCTTATACATGACTTCGAACAAATACACAAGTCCGAACCTGCGGGTTGAGACTTAGGCACACGTTGCCATATGAAAGTTGACGAAACACTAACAAGTCCGAACCTGCGAGTTGAGACTTAGGCACACGTTGCCTTATACATGACTTCGAACAAATACACAAGTCCGAACTTGCGGGTTGAGACTTAGGCACAAGTTGCCTTATACATACATTGGCCAAATAAACAGAAGTCCGAACCTGCGGGTTGAGACTTAGGCACAAGTTGCCATATTATATTCGATCAAACACTAAGTAGTCCGAACCTGCGGGTTGAGACTCAAGACCGTAACAAGATGTCACTATACAAGTCCGAACCTAAGGGTTGAGACTTAATGCGATCTAGATAACAAATTGACATCCAATACCTGTTGAGCAAAACCAAAGATTCCCTGTTCTCGAATGATTACACTATATAACAGGGAATCATGAAGAAATCAAGCAAGCGTGAAACAAAGTCATCACTTGGGCATGCTCGATAGCCAACCACATGACCTTAACCTAAGAGAGCATGCAAACCACATGATACCTATAAACGATTAACCCGCCCTAGTTCAATCGTTCACCAAGTGATGACTTCAGTATGGCTAAGAGAAAAACTTTTAAATGGGAAAAACTCTAAGTCCGAACCTCCGGGTTGAGACTTCCGCGTCGGAGGTGGGCGCACCTCCTATCCGAAAGATGATGAATCAGGGGTGTTCGGTCAGCAATGGTCGGATGCCCCGTCGTAGTCCAACTATGACAATCAAAGTCAAGACCTCCGGGTTGAGACTTTCCGCGAGTACAAGCATAAAGGAACACGGACCAAGCCGTACCGAGAGAATCGGTACTAGAGCCCTCGTGGTTCTACATTAAGAGAGCCCTCGTGGTTCTCATTAGGGGCTTTATGCAAGTCGTACTCAATACTGTGGTGTGAAGTATAAAGTATAGTCTTCGCCTGGTCCACGCTGCTTCGGCGGTCCTGGGTAAGATAGTTCATTCTAGCTTGCCCTATAGTGGAATGAGGACACTTAATGCTTCGTCTTTTAGCGGCGGCTAGACTCCTCCTCACGGGGAACGAGTTGACGCACACAGCGGCGGCTTACGCACTATGGCAATCATGGATGCCTGAAGATTCCGTGAAGTTCTCCCCTGGTCCACGCTGCCTCGGCAGTCCTGGGTAAAATGGAATATTTCCAGCTTGCCCTATAGTGGAAGAGGACTATCCAACAATACAAAGTCAAGACCTCCGGGTTGAGACTTTCCGCGTCGGTGGTGTCGCGCACCGCCTATCCGAAAGATGGTGTAACAGGGGTGTTCGATCAGCAATGGTCGGATGCCCCGTCATAGTCCAACTATGACAACCAAAGTCAAGACCTCCGGGTTGAGACTTTCCGCGTCCGGAGGTACGCGTACCGCCTACCCGAAAGATGGTGTGCTTCTGGGGTATTCGATGAGTCGGATACCCCGTCGTAGTCCAACTATGACAATACAAAGTCAAGACCTCCGGGTTGAGACTTCCGCGTCGGAGGTGCGCGCACCGCCTACCCGAAAGATGATGAACCAGGGGTGTTCGATCAGCAATGGTCGGATGCCCCGTCGTAGTCCAACTATGACAATCAAAGTCAAGACCTCCGGGTTGAGACTTCCGCGTCCGGAGGTACGCGTACCGCCTACCCGAAAGATGGTGAATCAGGGGTGTTCGATCAGCAATGGTCGGATGCCCCGTCGTAGTCCAACTATGACAATCAAAGTCAAGACCTCCGGGTTAAGACTTCCGCGTCCGGAGGTACGCGTACCGCCTACCCGAAAGATGGTGAATCAGGGGTGTTCGATCAGCAATGGTCGGATGCCCCGTCGTAGTCCAACTATGACAATCAAAGTCAAGACCTCCGGGTTGAGACTTCCGCGTCCGGAGGTACGCGTACCGCCTACCCGAAAGATGGTGAATCAGGGGTGTTCGATCAGCAATGGTCGGATGCCCCGTCGTAGTCCAACTATGACGATCAAAGTCAAGACCTCCGGGTTGAGACTTTCTAAGAGTACAAGCATAAAGGAACACGGACCAAGCCGTACCGAGAGAATCGGTACTAGAGCCCTTGTGGTTCTACATTGAGAGAGCCCTCGTGGTTCTCATTAGGGGCTTTATGCAAGTCGTACTCAATACTGTGGTGTGAAGTATAAAGTATAGAGTCCTCCACTGGTCCACGCTGCTCCGGCAGTCCTGGGTAAGATAGTTCATTCTAGCTTGCCCTATGTGGAAGAGGACTCAATACCCTACCTGTTGAGCTTGAAACAAAGTCATCACTTGGGCATGCTCATATTGCCATACACAATTACATTATATTCGAATGAGCATGCAAGCGACCCTATATAGACCGAACCAAAACGATAGATACCGCCGTAGTTCACCCCCACCAAGTGATGACTTCAGTATGGCTAGTGTGTGAAGTATAAAGTATAGTCCTCCCCTGGTCCACACTGCTTCGGCGGTCCTGGGTAAGATAGTTAGTTCTAGCTTGCCCTATGTGGAAGAGGACACAATACTTAATACTTAGAGTACAAGCATAAAGGAACACGGACCAAGCCGTACCGAGAGAATCGGTACTAGAGCCCTCGCGGTTCTACATTGTGAGCCCTCGTGGTTCAAACTAGATACTTTATGCAAGGCGTACTCAAAACTGTGGTGTGAAGTATAAAGTATAGTCCTCATCTGGTCCACGCTGCTTCGGCGGTCCTGGGTAAGATAGTTAATTCTAGCTTGCCCTATGTGGAAGAGGACACAATACTTAATACTGTGGTGTAATGGACAAGGTATAGTCCTCCACTGGTCCACGCTGCTCCGGCGGTCCTGGGTAAGATAGTTCATTCTAGCTTGCTCTATGTGGAAGAGGACTCAATACCCTACCTGTTGAGCTTGAAACAAAGTCATCACTTGGGCATGCTCATATTGCCATACAATATTCCATTATCTACTAATGAGCATGCAGCTATATGATTATAACCTGTAAACGATTACCCCGCCGAAGTTCAGCGCTTCAACCAAGTGATGACTTCAGTATGGCTAGTGTGTGAAGTATAAAGTATAGTCCTCCCCTGGTCCACACTGCTTCGGCGGTCCTGGGTAAGATAGTTAGTTCTAGCTTGCCCTATGGTGGAAGAGGACACCATACTTAATACTGTGGTGTAATGAACAAAGTATAGTCCTCCACTGGTCCACGCTGCTTTGCAGTCCTGGGTAAGATAGTTAATTCTAGCTTGCCCTATGTGGAAGAGGGCATACAAGACAAAGTATAGTTCTCCCCTGGTCCACGCTGCTCCGGCGGTCCTGGGTAAGATAGTTAATTCTAGCTTGCCCTATGTGGAAGAGGACATAATACTCTACCTGTTGAGCTTTAAACAAAGTCATCACTTGGGCATGCTCTATAGCCAACCACATGACATTAACCTAAGAGAGCATGCAGCGTATTATCCCAATGCAAAGTAAACGATAGACTCGCCCTAGTTCAGTGCTTCAACCAAGTGATGACTTCAATATGGCTAGTGTGTGAAGTATAAAGTATAGTCCTCCCCTGGTCCACACTGCTTCGGCGGTCCTGGGTAAGATAGTTAGTTCTAGCTTGCCCTATGTGGAAGAGGACACCATACTTAATACTGTGGTGTAATGAACAAAGTATAGTCCTCCACTGGTCCACGCTGCTTCGGCGGTCCTGGGTAAGATAGTTAGTTCTAGCTTGCCCTATGTGGAAGAGGGCATACAAGACAAAGTATAGTTCTCCCCTGGTCCACGCTGCTTCGGCGGTCCTGGGTAAGATAGTTAATTCTAGCTTGCCCTATGTGGAAGAGAGCATACATGAACCAAGAACGAAGGTTATGATCGAGGAATGATTCGACAACTAACCGATGGTATGAAATGTGAAGAATTCAAGCAAGCACACAATCAAGTCATCACTTGGGCATGCTCGATAGCCAACCTCATGACATTAACCTAGTAGAGCATGCGAAAACCAATATATATGTAAACGATGCCTCCCTAGTTCAGCGCTTCAACCAAGTGATGACTTCAGAATGGCTAAATCAAATCGGTTCAAACCATACCATCGGTATCCTATTGAAACACACAAGTCGATATCAAACCTCATGATTGTGTAGTCCTCCACTGGTCCACGCCGCTTCGGCCGTCCTGGGTAAAATGGAACATTCCAGCTTGCCCTATGTGGAAGAGGGCACATTACTCAATACTGTGGTGTGAAGTATAAAGTTCAGTTCTCCCCTGGTCCACGCTGCTTCGGCGGTCCTGGGTAAGATAGTTCATTCTAGCTTGCCCTATGTGGAAGAGGACACTTCATACTTCGTCTCTAAGCGGCGGCTTGACTCCTCCCTACGGGGAACGGGTTTACGCGCACAGCGGCGGCTTACGCACTATGGCAGTCATGGATGCCTTACGTTTCTATGAAAAGTGTGTTCCTCCCCTGGTCCACGCTGCTTCGGCAGTCCTGGGTAAGATAGTTAGTTCTAGCTTGCCCTATGTGGAAGAGGACACGTAGACTTACTGTGGTGTGAAGTATAAAGTTCAGTTCTCCCCTGGTCCACGCCGCTTCGGCCGTCCTGGGTAAAATGGATTCATCCAGCTTGCCCTATGTGGAATGAGGACACTTTATGCTTCGTCTCTAAGCGGCGGCTTGCTCCTCCCTACGGGGAACGGGTATACGCGCACAGCGGCGGCTTACGTTATGGCAGTCATGGATGCCTTACGTTTCCATGAAAAGTGTGTTCCTCCCCTGGTCCACGCTGCTTCGGCAGTCCTGGGTAAGATAGTTAGTTCTAGCTTGCCCTATGTGGAAGAGGACACGTAGACTTACTGTGGTGTGAAGTATAAGGTTCAGTTCTCCCCTGGTCCACGCCGCTTCGGCCGTCCTGGGTAAAATGGATTCATCCAGCTTGCCCTATGTGGAATGAGGACACTTTATGCTTCGTCTCTAAGCGGCGGCTTGCTCCTCCCTACGGGGAACGGGTATACGCGCACAGCGGCGGCTTACGCAAGTTAGTCACCCTCGGCAGTGGATCACTCGGCTCATGGATCGATGAAGACCGCAGCTAACTGCGCGTCATAATGTGAACTGCAGGACACATGAACATTGATAAGTTGAACGCATATTGCACGTCGTGGGAACCTACCATGATGTACAGATGACTGAGCGCTTATATTTGAGAAATGTATCGCATACATTTAACTACGCCGTGAC